>NW_007259445.1:535983-544535 GCF_000164805.1 Carlito syrichta
CAGAGCGGCCACTGCACTCCAGTCCGGGCGACAGAGTGAGACTCCAACTCAAAAAATAAAAAAATTAATGTAAAGCTAGATAGAGAGATTCTACATGATGTTGCAACTGACTTCTAAGTACCTCATCTATTTTGTTTCCTTTTAATACTTTCTTCTGGCATGCAGGTGCTCTTGCTGTTTTGCTGTTTTGTTGTTGTTTTTTTTTTTTTTGCAGGCAAATACCTGTCTCAAGGCCTTTGATCTGCTCTTTCCTCAGTGTAGAATGGCTGTCTTTTGTGTATTTAGATATTTTTGCTATTTATTTCATTAAGATCTATGCTCAAATAGTGTCTTACTAAAGAGGCATTTCCTTCTTAGCTTTTCTAAAAGGGCAACCTCTTACCTCCATTCATATTCCCTACACCTGATTAATTTTTCTCAAATTACTTCCTGTTACCTGATGTGATACATACACACGCACACACACACGCACACACACACACGTGTGTGTGTGTGTGCGTGTGTGTGTGTTACTTTTTTCCTCCCCTTAGTGGAATGTTAGTCAATGAGAAGAGAGATTTTGTTTTGTTCCCTACTACAGTCCCAGAACCCAAACAATTCCTGGAGCAATGTAGACAACTCAGTAAACATTTATTGAAAGAAGTAGTTATTTAATGACTGCATGTGAAGTTCAAACAAAAAGTATGAATTTATAAAATTCAAATAAACATCACACATGATGAAAGAAGAATTACTGCTCCTAAAAATTCTAAACTTTTTTTATTCATAAAGGCTATGGAAATTAGGTAGAAAAGTTCCAAAGATCCTTACATTCGAATATGTCATGATAAAATCTCTTCCTTCTTTCTTAATAAAAACTTAAGTTTAACATTTTTCTTGAAAAGTCTTAAAATTATATTCACTAATCACTTAAAACAGAAATGATCTCTCTTTTTATTCTGTTTGCTTTTAGACAGTAAAGAAAGTCTATGTATGTGTTCTGGTATATTTTGATAAGGTATATATTAATCAATATGGGCAAGGACTATGAAATATAATAAATGTGTCATATCAAGAAACCAAGCTCTAAGTGCTATAAAATATTTATTTTGATAAATATAAACTAGGTAGAATAAAATCTTCAAAGTGTAAACATTTATAAAAAATTATATGAGTCCAATTATTTTTATGAGGAGAAATAACTATCATTTATCATCACCATATAGATAAAAATTGCACATGGTTATTTTATATACTTGAGCTATTTTCAGGAAAAATGTATATTATAAATTGTTAAATATATTCTGTATATTAGCATTTCTAAATTAATGTTGCTTTAGTAGCATTTTCCCTAATGGAAACATTTCAAAGCAACTCATACTGAAATAATTTACTTGACCTTTTTTTTATCAATCAAGCATATAAATCAGTTGCAATTTTCATTTTTATAACTATTTCCATGGCTGTGTAGACAATTTGACATACTTTGAAAGAAATTGGGAAGTTAATTCAACGTTACTGCTTTTGTGATTTTGGATTTTCATATGATGATTCTGTTTCTTTTGTTTTTTGTAGGTATGTGCAATACTGCTTTGAATGAACTCACATTTAGGTAACTATTACAGAAATAGAACTATTTTTGAGATCATTCTTCTCTTGTTTACTGCTTCCTGACATATACTTCACTTTGCTTTTTCTTAAAATAGTAGTTAATATTATTCAACTGTCTTTATTTTTCAACAACTTCTTTTTTTTAGCAGTCATTTTAATATTTACTTCAAAATGTGCTAAATGCTGAATTTTTTTTTTTTCTTTTGAGCTGAAGTCTCACTTCGTCACCCAGGCTGGGGTGCAGTGGCACACTTATGGCCACCCCAGCATCGACCTGCTGGGTTCTGGTGATCCTTCCCCTCAGCCTTCCAAGTAGCTGGAACTACAGGCACCTGCTACCATGCCCATAATTTTTTATTTATTGTAGAGTCGAGGTCTTGGCAAGTTGCCCGGGCTGGTATCGAACCCGTCGGCTCAGGCAATCCACTTACCTCAGACACCCAAAGTGCTGGGATTACAGGCAGAGTCACCGAGCCTAGCCAAATTTTTTTTGAAAGGTAGATTTTTTATTATCTTAAAGAAGTTTACTGGAACTTAATTTCAATCTAGCATAATTTTTCAGAAAGTTGGCTCTGGAAAATTAGTCAAATAATTTGTCACCAAATGCAAGCTATATATTTTCCTAGTTTTGTGATCTTAGGAAATTATAAAATTATCTGAGTCCTAGTTTCTTCATTTGCAAAAAAGAGAAGACAGTATTACCTGTCCAATATTCTTCCAACAAAGCTTAAAAGGATTAATGATTGTAGCACATTTAGAAAACAATGTGATACATGGTAATAATAAGTATTAGCATATACTACTACAATGGTCATATAATTTTATAACATATGCTAGCATAAAGAAGATTCAAAATATTTCAGTAGTATTAGAATTACCAGTATATTCATATATATTGATCTTAAAATTATTGAATATTTAATGTCTATTCATCATTTAGTTTTTTCATTCTTTTATAAAATATATATTGGGCACTCTTTTGAGGCAAAATGGTAAGCCATCAGTGTTTTATCTATGTGTTTCTGTATAAGCACGTATGTGTTTGTGTATTGGTCTAAAATGAAAAATATAAAATTAAAAAGACATGTTTTTATCACAAATAGGCTTACAATAATATTGTTGGCTATTAATTGATAATGACAGGCAACCATTCAATTAATGGGAAAATAATAAAAATCCCAAGCATGAGCTGAGAATAAAAGAAATCATCCACATATTCCTAGCATGTCAATCAACATTTAAGCCAAATGAGTGATAATTTGTATTTCCCATCAGACGTCCTACAATTTTATGCCTTCAAAATCTAAACAAAACTTTCACCAGAAGTCTAGGTGCTATTGGTTTTTGGTCAAATAGTATGTTTACCTTTAATTCTTTGCTTAATATTATTTTAACCCTTACATCTTTTTAAAAAACCTTAACATTGTAATAACTTTGCATTTTATACTAATTCCACTTAGACTTAATTTTTATTTTGTGGTAGCTTATTACTGTAACTGGTCATCCTGTCTCTATTTTTCTTCACTATTCCACTAATCATCAATCAAGATCTAGCTAACACTTTCATATTTTGAAATCTACTACCATGGTTTTATATTTCCTGAAAACAACAAACTAATATTTATGAAAGTATTGGTGGAATAGCATAATTAATTATCTATAACCATCATCCATAGGTCTATAATTATTCTCAAACTCTTTCACCTATATTAATTGATTAAATTATTTATTTTTATTGAATCTGTACTCTGTTGATTATAGACTATGTAGATGTCTGTAACATTTAGTTATTTTAGTCTTGGATCACCTATGTGCTGATTAGCCTTTGCTAGTAATTTTATATCAAATATTTAAACATTTTTTCTAAGCAATACATTATATGTGTATATTTATACATACATATATATGTATATATATATTATACATACACACACATACATAGTTTTATTTCAGTAGCTTCGAGGGTACAAGTGGTTTTGGGGTACATGAATGGATTGTACCGTGGTGAAGTCTGAACTTTTAGTGTACCCATCACTGGAATAGTGTACATTGTATTCCACAGGTAATTTTTCATTTCTCACCCTCAGAAACTCCCCCTTTCTGAGTCTCCAATGTCCATTATACCACTCTGTATGCTTTTGTGGACCCACAGCTTAGCTCCCACTTATAAGTGAGAAGATGTGGTATTTGGATTTCAGGTACTGACTTCACTTAGGATAGTGAAGTCTAGTTACATTCAAGTTACTGCAAAAGATATTATTTCATTCTTTTTATTATAGATCAGTAGTATCCCATGGCTATATATGTATCACATTTTCTTTGACCACTCATTGGTTGATGGATATTCATGTTGATTCCATATTGTTGCTATTATGAATTATGTTGCCATAAACATATGAGTACAGGTATCTTTTTTTATAGTAACTTGTCTTCCTCTGGGAAGATACTCAGTAGTTGGACTGCTGGATCATACTGTAGATCTACTTGAAGTTCTTTCAGAAATCTTCATAATGTTCTCTATGAGGTTGTACTAATTAACATCCCTATCAACAGTGTATAAGTGTTCCCTTTTCACAGCATCTGCACCAACATCCATTGTTTTTTGACTTAATAATGGCCATTCAGAATTTTTATGAACAGTACATATATTATTTGAGGAAGCTGAAAATATGCTGTTGCATGGATATCACACTTGTAATAATTTGCCTAAATCATATTTATATAGTGTGCCCTTAAACATAGAGCATTATAATTACTACAAAATTTCTGTATGTGTTAACCATCTGTCTCTTTTGACATAAATGAAAGAAAGGCAATAGACGTGGCTTGTGCAATAATTAAATTCTGACTCCAGTGCAATTTTTTTTAAATTTGTGATTCTCTTTATCTTCTTGTTTACTTTGATTCTGATTTTGATCTAAGGAATGCAATGCTTTGTGATATCAGGGTTCATTTGCTTATTGAAATGAAACCTTAGCATATGTGTGCAGTTACTTAAAATTAAGCTTAAACAATTTAGAGTTAAATAAATACATTGTTTTTCTCCTTTTAATCGTATATGAACTTGATCAATAGAAGTATGAAATGACTTCAGTAGAGTTGACCCGAACATGCCATGCTCTTTCCCATTACTGAGTTAAATATGCATTTATATTAATTGCAGAGAAATCATGGGGAAGCATTGTTGTGAGCTACAATCTCAGAATTATAAAAATGGATCACCAAAGCAGTCAAAAGTGTAAGAGAAAGCAAAAGAGTGACTATTTCCACTATTTTGTTAAGAAGAGTGCTGAACAAAGTATCTAAAAAGAACATTCAGAAAAGTTGTTTTGTGAATGTGTGTTCTTTTTTCTATGAGTGAGCTTTTATTTTAATATATTGTTTTTGCTTTCCTTTTCTATGCTCAGATTTCCAACCTCTTCTGTCTCATCAGTGAGAATTAATCTAGATATGCTAAGGAGTTCAAGCAGTTACATTTTCAAGAAGCATATTCTATTCTTGTTTACTTCTTGGTCAAGGGACTAATCAAATGTGATATTTTAAAAGACACTGTTAACTACATAGAAAAATTTCTAAGAGTACACTCTATCAAAAACAGTGGCATAAGTCAGACAAATATATAACTCAGTAAAAGAAAGTTAGAGAATGAAGAAAAATTTCGAGTTAGAGCTGTGCCTGGGAGTCTTCAAACAAACACTTATTTATCAAGTTAGTATTATTACTATAGTGTTTCATATATTTTTTAGCCTTGACTAAAAATGCAGTAGTATTCTCCTTATCAGAAATAAGTAATAATAAATAAATCCTTACATTAAAAATGTTACATGAATATAAACTAACGTCCCCCATATTAAAATCTACAGAGATTGATTAATGTAGGTAACTTTACATAAGCATATATAACTTTGCATATAGTGTACATATATTGCAATCTTATCCTTACAAGGCATAAAACAGTTCCACAGATGGCGTTCGTGGTTTGTCTGAAAAAGCAGATGTTTGACCTAGAGTTATTTCTATCACACATATGGTCCATCCCTGAGTTAGTTTCTCTGGCCATTGTTAGTTACACTGTCCAGTCAATGTTCTACAGTGCCTTAGTGGAAATTAACTCACGCACTACTTGTTGTTAGAAAGGGCAAAGTTTTGTTTTCTGACTGTTGGCACATAGTCTACTATGTTTAAAATATGAATTATAGATTCTTAGAAGGAAACAGTAGTGTACAGCATTAGAAAATAGAAGTCCTAAAATTCTATCCTTGGCCTGAAGCAGGCTTTCTTGATGCTCTTGGGAAAGTAATTACCTTTCTGAAACCGTGTTCTCATCTGTACCATGGGCACAATAATTATCTTCCATATCCCATAAGGATATTGCAAAGATAAAATCTGGTATGTTTGAAATTACTTTGACAATGGTACCATGGTACAGGATACTGGTATTATTAACTTTCTGGGATTGCTTGTGCCTATTTTATCTATAATTATTATTCTAAAATTAGATATTTTAGCAGGATCATTCTGTGTTTCATGGAAAGTGAAACGGAGTTTAGTATGGGTTTTAAAATAAACAAAGGGACTTGCCCTTGGTTCTCTTCTTTTTGTATATACTTTCCACATTAACTTTATTTTTCTTTTACTTCATTATTTTTCACTCATGTTTCAATTAAGAGACTAAAGGAGAGGGAAAGAGAGAAATAGAGCATTAGAACAATAATGGATATCTTGTAGAAGAGGAACAGGCACTATAGAAGAGTTTTGTAGCAGTTACGCTTGTATAACAATGACAGTAAAATTCTGAAGTCACCAAGGAGAGGCTATGGGGCTGTAATAATCGTAATCATTACATAGTAAGTTGATCCAATCTAAGTGGAATGGATTCAAAGAAAACGATTGGCATTAATCTAACTCACAAAATATTAAGACATTTACCAGGATGCAAATTTATTAATTCAAAAGAAACATAACTTTATAAGGATTAGACATGAATATCACAAACAACCTCTTGAGAAACTGTCCCGGAATGCTAAACAATAATGACAATAAAACAAAAACTTAAGAAAAATCTCTCCAAAATCTGTCTATTATGATGACCAAATATTCAAATTACTGGGTCAAAATTATCTTTCATTGAGTCTGTGTTCTTGGGTCATTTTTAAAATTTCATCCCTCTTGCATCCATAATTTTGTGTTATCATGTTGCCCTTTGACTTGTTTTCATTTTTTTGGTATATTTTCAGTTGGTTGTTAACGTCATAAACTAAGACACATCTCTTCTATCTCATAGTCTTTATGCTTTATGTATAAAAAGGAATTTCTGTCTTCTTAAAAAAAAAAAAACTTTTGTAGTTTTTGATTTTGCCATTATATCTTTAATTTGTTTGCTCACCATATTCATGATCTACCTTCGACTATCCCCATATGCCTAATTATAGAAATATGATAAAGTTAAGAAAAGTTACAAAGAGAGACCTGAAGTGTGATCACATGGTGCCTTGCCCCAATTCCTGTATCATAAAAGATTTTATATTCAAAGAATGCTATGCAAAGGAATTTATTTGAGTTAGGGTCTCACTCTGACGCCCAGGCTGGAGTGCAGTGGCATGCTCACGGCCATCGCAGGCACAACTTGCTGGACTCAGGTGATCCTTCTGCCCCAGCCTTCCAAGTAGCTGGAACCACAGGCGTATGACACCACTCCTGGCTAACTTTTTAAATTTATTGTAGAGACTAGGTCTTGCCAAGTTGTACAGACTGGTCTCGAATCCCTGGGCTCAGGCAATCCTCTAACCTCGGCCTCTCAAAGTCAAAATTCTCAAAGTGGAATTACAGATGTGAGCCACAGTGCCTGGCCAAAAAGGAATTTAAATGTTACCTTTTAAATATAACATTTCATTTGGTCTTTATTTTTAAAATGGCCAAATATATAGATGGTTTTGTATTAATATACATATGGAGCCTCCTTCTAAACCTCTCATACATTCTGTTGGTTGCTCTACTGAACTCTGCCTTTTTATCTCCCTAGGAGAGTCAGACTGCAACAAAATTTAAAGAATGCACTGCTGAGTATTTAGTACTTAATGATGTGCAGATGTTCTTGTGAAAAAACTAATCCAAGCAGCATTATAGAGGGTAGTGGAATTGCTTGATACTTCCTCTACTAAGGCTGTAGAAATAACTTATATGTATATAGTCCTGAAGCCTTTTCTCTCTACTCCATATGTAGACTACCCATCCATGCAAAAGTATAAGATTCTTCCACCCCTTAAATATTCAAAAACGTAATTCAGCAAGTCCAAGATCTCAGTCATTTCTACTCTCTTTATATGTGGTTATACCTGCATTATTAATAGCACATATCCTTCTTTTTGTCTTGCATAGTCTAAGTGACGAAAAACCGAGAACCTAGTACCTGACAGACATATCAGCCATGTTTTCTGTCGCAGTAATGCGTGTGAAGTTATATTTTGTATAACATTTACATATGAAAACCCCAAAATACTCAGTAATGTATAACAATGTATGGAGAGTGTGAAACTATCCTCTAGGTGTGCATATCTCAGATATTGTTTGTAATGAAAGTTTGCTTAAAGATATGTTGAAATAATATTTCTTGGTTGCTACTTTCTTAATGTACACAGATACTGTGGTTCTTTTGGAA
Source organism: Carlito syrichta (assembly GCF_000164805.1). Classification (NCBI taxonomy): domain Eukaryota; kingdom Metazoa; phylum Chordata; class Mammalia; order Primates; family Tarsiidae; genus Carlito; species Carlito syrichta. Next base: position 544,232 of record NW_007259445.1, read on the forward strand.
TAATCTATCATTTTTTTCTTAAAAGAATAAATTTGAGCTGGGCTCGGTGGCTCAGCCTATAATCCCGCGCCATGGGAGGCTGAGGTGAGTGGATTGCCTGAGCCCACGGGTTCGAGACCTGCCCGGGCAACTTGGCGAGACCTCATCTCTACAATAAATCAAAAAATTAGGTGGGTGTGGTAGCGCGCGCCTGTAGTTCCAGCTACTTGGAAGGCTGAGGCGGCAGGATTGCCAGAGCCCAGCAGGTACAGGCTGTGGTGGCCAGGAGCGGCCACTGCACTCCAGTCTGGATGACAGAGTGAGA
>NW_007259445.1:544607-547129 GCF_000164805.1 Carlito syrichta
AGAAGTTTGAAATGAGTTTATTTCCTTCTTTCTTCCCTCCCCCCTTTCCTTCCCTCTCTCCTTCCCTCCCTTCCGGTTGGTATCTCACTCCTGTCCAGATTGGAGTGCAGTGGCACAATCATGGATCACCACAGCCACAAACTCCCAGGCTAAAACAATCCTCCCTTCTCAGCCTCCCAAGTAGCTAGGAATACAGGTGTGCACCATCATGCCCAGCTATTTTTAAAAAATTATTATTTTGTATGGACAAGGTCTCACTATGTTACCTGTGCTGGTCTCAAACTCCTTGGCTCAAGCAATCCTTCTGCCTTGGCCTCTCAAAGTGCTGAGATTATATGTATGAGTCACAATGCCCAATCAAAATGAAAGGAATTCCTTTCTGACAGTGAGGAGAGAATATTTCTTTCCTCCAAAAGTTTCAGAAATTGAGTACATTTTTAAAAAATGAGTATTGTTAACTACACCTACAGTTGTGCAGGATTCTGATAGCATACACTAATGATAGCCATCTCAATTCATAGCTGAGATATATTTAACAAAACTCTTATCCTAGGAGATAAAGGAATGCCTATTTTAATTTAGCTTTCTCTTCTCAAAACTTACTTATCTCAAACTAGTGTGAGAAATTGTTATAGGAATATATACAGACAGACAAGCTGTTTTATGAAATGGAAATAGAACCACAAGCTCTTGGTAGAGTAGAGCTGTGAAACCATACTTGAGTAGAGCCATGGAGAAGGGGGTACGATCACAGAAAAGGAAGTTTGCGTGAACCATATGGCCAAGTGAGACCAGGCAAATCATACTTGTGTCCAACAAAGGATTGAATATAAAAGGCCATCTTAGACAAGAATATGGATTTTCCTTCAGTAGTCTGCAAATGCCAATGACTCAATGGTTTTAGTCTAAGGCATAACTTGAAGAAGGTGAGGATCATAAGAAATTTCTCACCAGTGGGGACATTTGAAATACAAATTGAGTTTGATTAAAGAGAATTTTTAAAAACTTAAGTCTCCTGCACATCCTTGTCAGCAAAAAATCACATTTACTACTCTTGTGTTTATTCACTTAAGAGCCCACTATATGTTACACAATACAATATCCTACGGGCATATGCATATTGTATGATAGATGCAACCTGAGCTTGTAGAGCTTATAAGATAGTGAATTAAAAAATCAGTAACAATAATGTGGCAAGGTCAAAGAAAATATTTATAAATGTGTAGCTCTGGCATAGATTTTCCTCCCTAACCCCGTTAAGGCTTTGTAAGCTTTAACTATATTAGTTATGCCATTAGTCCACTTGTTACTGAAACTTTGCCCATTAGTTTTCTCCACCTACAGTTTTCTGCTCCCTTCTTACTCCCAGTCTCAGATAGATTATCTGCCCTTACTATATCCACTCTACTGGTGTATCATTTGACCTGGAAATGCTCGTTGCATTTATAATTGCTATCTCTGCTCTGTATTTTTGGTCATTTGTCTAGACTCTATGCCACGTAAAGAAAAGGCTTGTGACTGCTGTGTATACTGCTGTGTCTACCACATCCAGCATGGAGCCTACTGCAGAGAGGAAAATCATCAAGAGACTGTTAAATCCAGTTAACTGTCTCCAAGATAGCATGTCTATGAGATGCTGGGATAATAGGTTCTGGATCCTTTGGTTTCTGATGTTTGAAGGTAATACATGGATAGAAATTAAGGACTAACAGAATTGCTAGTGAAGACCTCCATTAAATAGTTTGTCTCAATTGCCAGATGTTTTAAAATTGCCTTAAGCAGATGCTGGATAGAAAAGATAACATCTGCTGACTTAATTAGAATAAGTATAACATCACTTAAATCTTTAAACCTCAGTTTCATCTCTTGTAGAATTATAGAATTTGTTGAAACTTCCTTTCAGCTTTAGAATTCTTTGGTAATTTTTGTGTTACCTGCCTTCTGGTACATGATTAAAACTTCAAGTACAATTTTCAGATCTTTGTGTAGCTCCAGAAATAGTTTGTCTGAAGCTAAGGATAGGAGATATTAGAACCATAGAATTAAAGTTTAGATATTTTGAGCCCAATATCTAGAGAATACAACATTCAAGAATCCTAGAAAAAAAATGTATAAAAGGGTAATCCAAAGACCACAAAATCCACCCACTTACAGGCTATTCAGATTTAAATCAAATTTTATTTTATTTAAATATTTAGATTTTACTTAAATATTTAGCATCACCTTGAGCATTACCGTGTTATCAGTTCTTAACACTGACTCCCAGAATGTTTGGTTCTAATTTTGTTCTTTAGTTTATTTCTAGTCTCTTTTCCCTACGTTAGTTTTTCAAACAATTGAAAATGACTATCACATTATTGTATTTTCTATAACGTTTTCACTTTTATCCTCCAGAATAAATTTTCTCAGCTAATTTTAATTTTCTTCTTATGGATATACATTACAATCATTCTAATTGCATCATTTAGCTTACAAATATGCCCTTTATACTTGCCATATCTATATATTTTGTTGTTAATATA
>NW_007259445.1:547149-607746 GCF_000164805.1 Carlito syrichta
GTTCAATATAAAAATGTCATTGAAGAAAACTGGAAACTAGTACGTTTATTTGCATATTCTTAGAACTCTAAACTCCTTATAGTTATAATTAACCATATACATTAGTCTTAATCAGTATGTAGGTTATATATTATTTAACCAATTTCTTGTAGGTAGATCTCGGTTGTCAATATTTTCTTTTGCTGTACAGAAACAGATATTTCTGTTTTATAAACTTTTTTTCTTATGCCAAATAATTAACTGCTCAAGGATATTAGCTACCAATTGAAAACACTGGACCAAGGATATGTTTTTTCAAAAGCATAATGTCAACTCATAAGATGGCAATATAGGCATATCATGCATTTTATTATAAATGAAAAAGCATTTAAGGGTTCACATATTGTTGCAAAATAGTACTGCAAGTATGCTCTTCTGGTAATATTTTTTTAAATAAAACTAACTTAACTTTGCTCTTCTTGGTTTCAGCCAATGCCATTACTTAATGTGATCAATTTAATTTTGAATTTATTATCAAAAAATTATCTGTGAAGAAATTTTCTTTATTCAACTAATATATATTAAGTTATAGTACAAGCCGGGCTCGGAGGCTCAGCTGAGCCACCGAGCCCGGCAAAAAATTCTCTTTTCATAAAGTGTACATTCCGATAGACAGAGATAGATAATGACATTTTATGGATAAAAAAGGAAAAGGAAAAGAAGCTTGAGAGCAATTCTCTAAAAACAATAGAGAAGTGCCCTTTCCCTAAAAACAGAGGTGATTTTAACAATTGTTTTAACATAAAACATGAACAGTCATTTAGACACAGGCTGTTAACACTGCTTCCCAGTTGATTATAAGCTCTGGTTCTATATGTTAAAAATATGATGCATTTCAAAAGTCACAAGTCATTTTTTCTAAAAAAAGAATAAGTAAAATTCCTGCATATGATTTCAGTAGCTCTTTATAAAAGTTTTTCCTCTTAAGTGATTTATATAGCAATTCAAAATACTATTTGCATTGCATTTCAAAAGAATTAAAGTTCTTGAAATTTCATCTCATTATGTTTATAAATTCTAAAAAGTTATTCCAAAGAAGAGAGGCTTATTGTGCAGAACTGAATGTATTGATTTGCAATTTCTTTGTACTTTTCTTAGCATTGGCTGTTTGCTTGTAAAATAATGTATTCTTTACCAACTTGTTTCTATAAAATGTCCTGAAAAATATTAAATGACTAAATTATGATTACTAGATTTTTAATATGAGTTTTTGAGAAAAATTACCTTTTAAAAATTTTTGTTTTTTAATTTAGCCAATGCCTGAAGAAATATTCCTCTTATTTTCTATCCTTTCACTGTTTAGAAATGCCTTTAAATTATTCAGGCCAATATTTCTCATATTTTAAAGCACATAAACTACCTTGAATGTTATATTAAAATGTGTAACCTCACTCTGTAAGTTTGAGATGAAGTCTAATATTTTCATCTTAAATAAACTCCCATGTGATGACAATGCTGTGGTATTATGGATTATATTTTGAATAGTAAGTATCAAGATAGATCAGCAATAAAAGTAAAAGTGAAAACTCAAATTGTGCACCTCTCATGCGGTTAAAAAAAGTATTCATTATTTAATTTGCATCAACTTTTTTAGTAGGAGTAATGTACAGCAAGTAAGAGAACAACTTTTAAAGTAATCAAATACCTAGCCTTCACTGTGATATTTGATCACCCATAAGTGCCATTTATTGGTTCATTGGCTTTTTTATGAACATCACTTTCATGAAAACTCAAACTAAACTAAAAAGAAAAGAAAAGAAACAGACTGTGTAACTCTGTTGTAAGTGTTCCTCCCACATGTGTGTTTTCAACTGCAACAGATTTAATGTTTTGTAACATTATTATTTTATGTAGGAGGAACATTTAGTTTTTATCTTTTAACTCTCTTCCCTAGCAATATTTTATAAAGTTATATCGAAGCTGAGTTAGACTTTGTAGGTCCAAAGAGGTAAGATATAAAATTTAATGATTGATCCCCACAAGTTCTTGACTTGCTATTTCTACAATTTTTGGAGGTTTATTACTCTTTCTATTTTTAAAAAATAAATAAGGTGTAATACTTAAAAATCAATTATAAAGTTATATCAATTAATGTGATAACCTTTTAGTTGAAATTTTTATATATAATTGGTTACTCAGATGCAATTGAACTCATATACAATTGATAATTCATGTTCAATTGATTTTTTTGTTTGTTTGTTTTAGTTGGAGTCTCACTCCATCACCCAGACTGGAGTGCAGTGGCACACTCATGGCCACCTCAGCATCAATCTGCTGGGCTCAGGTGATCCTTCAGCCTCAGCCTTCCAATAGCTGGAGCTACAGGTGTGCACTACCACACCTGGCTAATTATTTGGTTTATTGTAGAGACGAGGTCTCACCAAGTTGCCCAGGCTTGTCTTGAACCTCTCACCTTGGCCTCCCAAAGTGCTAGGATTACAGGTTGAGTCATCAAGCCTGGACTCAATTGATAATTGTTCAGATATTTTGGTGTATATATGTCTGATTTATTTCTAAAAAATAGCACATCCTTCTCCTTGGCCAAGAGGAAGGAAATCTCTCCATCTTCCAAAGACCTTTTCTATAAAATATCCTTGAAAAGGTAGTTTACAATAAAAAGCACTCAGTCCTAATGCTGACAAAACATGCAGAGGTATAAGAGTATCATCAAAAATAATCTTCCAGCATTATTTATCCTTCATGTCTACAGCATCTTAGCTTCTGGAAAATTTTCCCATGAATACAGTGTTTAGTCACCCAGTCAAATTAATTTTACTGACAGACATTGACAACAAATCTCTTCAATTTGTCCCATAAAGAATTTAATTAAGGCCTCTAACAACAGAACTCCAAGTAGAATGACGATGTCAGCCCATGGAAGAAATTTCAGCCTGTACCCTATAGGGACCCAGACTTAGCTGAAGAAAATTCCTTAAACATCATAACCTTACAAATAGAGGTAATTACTATCCTCCTTAAGTTTCTGTATTGACATTTCCATTAGGCCTGGAATATTAACCCAGATACAGTGAGATGTATTAGTGATTGCACAGATTCTAATTTAGCCCACAAGCAGGAAGTCTAGGGCAATTCTACCATCTATGTCAATCCTGGCCAGTAATTTGAGGCTCATCTAAATGCATTCCAATTTTAAGGTGATGTTTCTTTAAACACTTGAAGGTGTCTTATAATCACCACTCAGATACAAGTCATTGCCATGTTTTTGGTTCAGAAGCAAGTTAATGCCTGACTTTCATACAAGTATAGGCCCTGGGGTGCAAATGGTGTTCCCATGAAATGAAAAGTGTTGACTTCAGGGTGATTAATCTATCTCTATCATATCTATTTATCTCATATTATCTCTTTATCTCTCTATTACCTATCTATCACCTATCTAATCCATCTATCTACAGATCAGCTACATATGTAAGAATTGTTAGCGAATTTAAAGAGTTGAGCCTGGCCCTTCTTTTGAGGAGAACTGTCTGAGGCCAGTCTATCTATACTGCTCTGTTTGAACATGCCATCAACCAGGTGGTACTCATCTGTCCTATGGAGTAATTAGGCAAAGAATATATAAATGGGGTGGAAAATATTTCCAGACATATTGGCAGATGTTTTGCATGGTAGGTGCAGAAGCTGGGGCAATTTCCTGCTGTTTTTGACAGACTTCTCTTTACATTTTAGAAGACTGGTAGTCAAATTGTGATCAGAGTCTTCTGACAAGGAATGGTAGATACAGCAGTCATTTAAATTAACACCGGTGTTATGTGGTAGCAATGCATCTGGACATGTTCCTTCATGAGGAAAACTCCAGGAGCGGTTTTGGAAGACAACAATCATTAATAGCCCTTGCTGCTTTCCCATACCTGGTGGAAAGTAATTTGTTTTCTTCCCAGGTTCTAAGTTATTCCTCTTTCTCTATTACCACAAAAACATTTTGGCCCATCCCAGTAGCTATAACTTCACCTGTTTTTCAGTATCCCATACTCATGCCCAGTTCTTACATTTGGAGAGTCAACTAATAGGGTAATTTTTTAAAACTTACAAGGACATATTATGTACCCCACTTTGACCTGTGTGGGCCACCGTAGGGAAAATGGTCAAACAGTAAACTCAATCAAATGGTAATTAACTAGGATGGTGTCTGTGATGGTTAATTTTAGGTGGTAACTTGACCAGATTAAGGAATACCTAGAGACTGGTAAAGAATTACACCTAAGTGCATCTGTAGGGGTTATTCCAGAGGAAATTGACTGTTGAGTTAGTTTACTGAGTGGGGAAGATCTACCCTCAATATAGGCAGGCATCATACAATCAACTGGGAAACTAGATAGAACAAAAATGGCAGAAAGCAATTTCCTCTCTCTCTCTCTCTCTCTCTCTTTCTCTCTATCCCCTATGGTTGGAATACCCTTTTCCTCCTGCCCTTGAATATTAGAACTCCAGACTCTTCAGTCTTTCGGATCTGGGACTCATCACAATGGCTCTCCAGGTTCTCAGGCCTGCAACCTCAGGTTAAGATTTACACCATTGTCTTCCCCAATTTTGAGGGTCTCAAACTTGAACTGAGTCCTACTGTCAACATCCCAAAGGTTTCAGCTTGCAAACAGCCTGTCATGGGACTTGGTGCCTCCATAATTGTGAGTCAATTCCCCTAGAAACCCCCTCTCATCTGTCAGTGTGTCTATCTATCTATCTATCTATCTATCTATCTATCTATCTATCTATCTATCTTTCTATCTATCATCTGTCTATCATCTATCATCTCCTATTAGCTCTGTCTCTCTGGAGATAGAATTTTCTGGCTAATGTGTTAATCCAATAAGAAAATATTGATGACTGAAACAGAATACATTTGAATCCCCTAGGATTCATATTATACAGAGGGTATAATAATCAGGTCTTTGATTCCTTTAGAAACAACGAAATGGTAGGCATGAGATGATTGCATTGTTAAGTGACTTTTGCAAGAAAAATGCACCATTGTCTAATGGGAGATATTTCACACAGTCACAAACACAACATGGATTAGCTTCAAGGGCCACAATGTTGAGATGTGAATCACTGATTGGATTGAGATAGCAATATTATAAACTAAAAATGACCAACAGTAATGAATTACTGTAAATTATTGAGCCCTGAGAGGAGGTAATGGGTTCACTGTAGTCTACCTATATTGGTATAGCGCCCTGTACATGGTGGTCTTCCTCAACCAAAGGGTTGCTTTGGGTCAGACTCACACATTTGACATTAAGTGATAGCCTCTGTGGCAGAAACAGAGTCATTTACATTGTGTCCTCATAGTTTGGGTGGTACTGGCTTGATCAATAGCTTGATTCAGGTAGGTCTCAACATGAGTTACTCAGATTGTTCAGTTAACAGCCATGATTTGCTTCTATAGTTTATAGCTGCAGTCTTTAATTTGGCTGTCTTTAACTTTCTGTCAGAATAAACCTCCAGGCCACTAGCTACAGGAAAACAGTCAGTAAAAATATAACAATATTTACTAAAGGGAGTACTAACTAGAGTGAAGAGAAACGTCTTGAGTTATATCTACTGAGTAGAGATACCACATCTATTTTCAGTTCTGCATATTTGGTGCTGAGCATGAAGAGCTACATCAGACAAATATATACACCATTGTGTTCTAGGTAGCTGAACTATCAGTCATCTAGGTTCCTGTTCTTAAGGAAAACTTTATGAATTAAAAAGTCCAATTAAGCCAGTGGCTTTATGCAGTAGAGAAACTTTTCTCCAAAGGGATACCAATCACTTTCATATAAAGCCAAATTATACTGGGTTATAATTTGCATCCTTAACCATACAATTTCCATTTGACAAATGAGATTGATGAAGACGTCCCACCTTGATAGTTTCTGAGTCTGCTCTGACTCACCCTAGCACTGTAATGTTAGGCAGGAGAGTTGCAAGGTCTCCATGAATCAAGTTTTCAGCTTCAGCAAGAACCCTGTGGCAACCAAGTAGGTACTTTATCAAAGGATTGTAGCTAGCAGCCCCACTAGTCAGGTGATGAGTTCAAAAGCCTAAAGGTCACCTCCAGCTGCATTGTCAGAGGCTCCAGTCTGCAAAATCATCAGTCATACAAACTTGTGACTCAAAAGGTTCTCTTTCTTTTGAGGGCTGAAACAGAGTTTATTGAATTAGATTTTTCTATTTACAACTGAGATCACATCTATGTACTATTTTGCTTATCTACACGGGTACATTAATTCTAACAAGTTTAAGACATATGAATGGTCTCATTCATACAAAACACACACACACACTAATTGTTTTAAAACAGTAGCTCATACATTATGCTCCTCCTATAAAGCCAGCTTTGATTAAAAACCACTTGTCTCAAAAAGCAGTCTGATTATGAAGATGAACCAAGATACAGACTGTATGATTCTAGAATCTATTTTAGCCTTTTTGTACAATTGCTGTCTTATTGGACTACAGTATATATATTTTAAAAGGACGATGAGGGGTACCATCTGGTATTAGCTTGAACCAGATAGGTGGCTTCCTCCCCCTCCCCACAAAAACCTTTGGCCAAGAGTTCTCCATTGTGAAGCCTGGAAGGACCTAGTGACCATCAGCATCAATCCCATCACTGCCTGGAGTTACCAGAAGCAGGCCACGTCTTCCTATCATTCTACCAGATACGTAACTCGCAGTTGCTTCTGGAATTAGAACATGTACCGCCGTACACAAAAACTTAGGGGCATGAAGAGTCTGCTAGAACAAGGGGGAAAGAAAGTCCCGGGCGGGTGGGGAGTGTGTGGGTACATGAAAGCTAAGCTGCTCTGTCCGACACCAGTGCATGTGCTTCACCTAACTGCACTCAGGGCCGACACCGCAGACCAACTCAATTCACCTTCCTGTCAGAACGAGACTGAACGCTCAGGCTAGAGGTGTCCACTATGCGTAGGTGCTGCCAGTGATGAGGAGCTCGTACGCAGGATCCCGACTCCTTGTGCATAGCACCATGCATGCACACAGCATGCCCATCAGCTGAATTGCTGCGAATGCCAGCACTGCCCAGATTACATGCATCATGATTTCCTGCAATTTCTTCACAATGAGGGCAGTCTGACCCACCGCTCCAACCTCAAAAGGTTCTTAAGATTTGTGGAGCCCAAGAGTTACCAGCACCATCCTATATGAGATGCTTCCTGACCAGGAGAATCCCTTTTGGCGCTTGAGCTGTAAGCATATAGCACATTGATTTCTGCTGTGATGGTTAATTTTATGGTCAACATGACTGGACCTGGGAATACCAAGATATTTGTCAAACATTATTATGAGTATTTCTATGAAAGCTATTGTGAATGAGGCTAACATTTAAATTGATAAGCCACATAAAGTAGATTGCCCTACTGAATGTGAACGTACCTCATTCAAACAGTTGAAGATCTGAATAAAGAAAAGTCTATCTCTCCCCCCAGTAAAAGGGAATTTCCTCTTGCCTGTCTGCCTTCAGCTAAGACACCAGTCTTTTCTTGCCTTTGGACTTGAATTAAAACATGCTATCCATGGTTCTTGAGTATCTTGGCCTCTGGACTGGAACTGTACCATCATCTCTCCTGGTTATCAGGCCTTCACAGTCAGACTAGAAGCACACCATCATGTCTCCAGTTTGCTACCTGCAGATCTTAGGAGATGTCAGTCTTCATAATCATGTTAGCCAAAACCTTACTTTAGAATACATTTGTTTCTCTGGAGAACACAGACTAATACAGATTTTGGTGCCAAGAAGTAAGATATTGCTGTAACAAATACCTAAAAACATGGATATGGCTTTGGAACTAAATAATGAGTAGAGGGCAAAGGGGTTTTGAAGTTCATGATACAAAAAGCTTAGATTGCTGTGAAGGGACTGTTGGAAGAAATATGGATGTTAGAGATGATTTTGATGAAGGCTCTGAAAGAAAAAAAAAATGTTGGCAAGAAAGCCTCCATTTTCTTAGATAACACTTATATTATCATAATTAGAATGTTGGTAGAAATATGGATGTTGGCTAGGCATGGCAGCTCATGTCTAATTCCAACACTTTGGGAGGACAGGGTGGGAGGATTACTTGAACCCAGGAATTTGAGACTAGACTGGGCAATATAGCTAGATTCTATAATGTTATTTTTCAAAGAAAAATATATAGGAGTGTTACAGGTCACTCTGGTGAAGTCGCAAATGAAAATAAGAAGCAAGGAAAGAAATTGGATATTTAGCAGAGGATATTTCCAAGCAAAGTGTTGAAGATGCAACTTGGGTCCTTCTTACTGCTTATAGTAAAATGTGACAGCAGATAGTTGGATTAAAGAAATAATTGGTTGAAAAAAGGATCCAGAATATTTGAAAAATTCTCATTCAATCCATATTGCAAAAAAACAAGAAAGCTTGCTCTAACAGAATACTAGGATGTGACTAAACAACCGTTTTGATAAAGAGAGTAGAATGGAAGTGATTTATTTAATCAACCACATCAGCAGAAGCGGGTAATAGAGGTAGGATTATAACAAGAGAAATGCTCTCAACTGGGACTAAAGAGGACAGAGAAAATTGGACAGAGTGAAAGAAGGCTGTTATTGTTGCAGGATTCTACAGGTCCAGACAAGGAGCTATCTGACTGTTTGTAAACATATACTATCCTTTGAGAAAGGAAAAAAATGACTGAAAACAACTCAGAGATTTACTGGGTTGTCATTCCCAAAACAGCCTAAGGGGCAGGGATGGTGGCTTTTTCTCAGGTTCAAGGGTGAGATCTCTTTGGCTTCCAGGGCCAGGCCATGACTACTCAGTGCTTCAGGGGAAGGCCATGGCCACCGATGAGGGGGCAGATTTTCTACCATGAACTGAAAGGCAGAGTTTAATACTAATTATTCTCAAGACTTTATGTTAAATGAAGTTTGCCTTGATAAGTTTTGGCTTTCTTGGGACCTGTAACACCTTTCTTCCTTATAGTTTATCCCTTTCTGAGGGGAAATGTCTATCTTTCTCCTGTCTCACCTTTGTATTTTGAAAGTACAGCCGGGCTTGGTGGCTCAACCTGTAATCCTGCGCCTTTGGGAGGCTGAGGTGAGTGGATTGCCTGAGCCCGCGGGTTTGAGACCCGCCTGGGCAACGAGATTTCATCTCTACAATAAATCAAAAAATCAACCGGGCGTGGTAGCGCATGCCTGTAATTCCGGCTACTCGGAAGGCTGAGGTGGAAGGATCGCTGCGGTGGCTGGGAGTGGCCACTGCACTCCAGTCTGGGCGACAGAGTGAGACTCCAACTCAAAACAAAACAAAACAAAAAAAACAACAACAAAAAAAAGAAAGTACATAACTTGTCTGGCATCACAGGTTCAAAGTTGGAGAGGAATTTGGCTTCAAAATGAATTGTACCTCCAGTTTCTTTCATAATTGATTTATTTGATATTTACATGTGACATTGGACATTAGACCTTAGAGTTGATGCTGAAAAGAGATAAAATTTCTGGGTTTGTTGAGTTGAAATAAATACATTTATATGAGACAAAGACATCAGTTTTGGAGGACCAAGGGTGAAATGTCATGAATGAATGACTTTTTTCCTCCCAAAATTCATATGTTGAAACCCTATCCTCCAATGTGACTGACTATAATTGTAATAAGGAAGAAATTAAGTTTAAATGAAGTTATAATGGTGGGCCGTGGATTAGGTCCTTATAGGAAGAAGTGTCAGAGTGCTTTCTCTCTCTCTGCTCTGTGCATATACTAAGAAAAGGTCAAGTGAGGACATAGTGAGAAGTCAGCCATCTGCAAGACAGAAAGAACGTCCTTGCCAGAAATCGAACTCTGCTGGAAACTGGATCTTGAACTTTCTAGGCTCCAGAGCTGTGAGAAAATTAATTTCTGTTGTAAAGACATGCAGTCTGTGGTATTTTGTTATGGTTGCCTGAACAGAACAATATATCTTCTATACACTTAGATGTATTAGCAGCAACAATAGTACTTTAAATTGGCCAAAGCACCCTACTTACAAGGTCGCTTTGAGTTCTCTTTACTACTATAAACTCTGCCTAAACCTGCAAGAATGAACCGGGCTTCTTATCACCTCAAAGGCCTGGGTAAAATAGTGACTTGTTTGCCTAAAATAGTGACTTCTTTGCTTGAGTACCACAAAGAAAAAAAAAATTCTCAGGGTATAAAATTGAGGCAGGTAATTCGGTGTAGGTAAGACATAGATAAGTTTCACATAGGTAGTTTTGAAACAAGATAGACATTTCAGACATATTTCTTATAGGCCTGACCACCCTTCAGGCTGGAATGTGGACTTATGAGTACAGCCCACCCTTTTACTTCATGTTTAGCATAATAAAAATTGTAAAAGGAAAATGATTATTCAGGAAAGCCCCTCAAATGTGGAGAAATGGTAACCAGTTCACCTTATAGCTCATGATTAGCATAATAATCTTTGTAAAAGCCTGTCAAGTTTTCCGTTAAAGGTGAAATGCACTTTCAGGAAAAGCCCACTCCTTAGCGCATCAAAGGTGGAAAAAAGATAATCAAAACTCAGGACTAGATACTTGCAACCCCCCTTTAGATTATGGTTAGCATAATAATCATTGTATTAGTATAACAAGCTTCTTGTCAAAAAAAAAAAAGCTTGTTCTTTCTCTTAGGATACCTGTGCTATTCCAGCAAGTTTCCCTTTCTTTCTTGCTAATAAATTCTCTCTTAAAACTAAACCTGGATTTGCTCTGAAACACTTTTTTTGTGGCAGATCAAGAACTCACAGAGCATCATACCACATGCCTCCTGGCAACAAAATGAAGCTATGTGTGTGAATTTTACAAGACCCAAGAAAATTCTGAGATTGTCTAAGGAGATTAAGTGCTATCACTAAGATCCTCTCAGTAAAACAATAGGGTTCTGCATATCTTCAGTTTTGTTTGTTTGTTTAACCTATACTAGTCACACCATGAGCCAGAGTTAAAGAAAAGTTTGTCTCAATAGATTTGAGGTTTATTTTTTGTCTGAAGATTTGAACCTCAATATAACTTGTAGAATATTCTGGAAAGTTTTACGAGGAGTGGATTGATGAAAACACTGCTAGCTTGGCATAAAAGGGCAAGAGAACTATAAAATGAAAACAAGCTCTTGGGCATCCAGACTTTCAGAGATAAGAAACAGTCTGAGATGAATATTTGGTTTAAAAAAGGGCAATATTTTTTAAAAATGAACAAGTACCCGGAGAAGAGAACGAAGAACCCAAATGGTAGAGCCAAAAGGAATAACTTTCATGGCATAGAAATAAACTCAAATTAAAGAACTAGCACCTTGTTCCTGACTGAATTTCAGATCTTCCTGACAGTATTTCAGACCTGTGAGTGCTGTGTGTCTTCCACACACTCCCATTTTTAACAGGGATGTTTTCTACAGTTATTTGGTATTTATCCTACCATTGTATATTGTGTATATTGAGGCAGGGAAACTGGGTAGGGGGCAGATAGCTTATTTCTATGGTTCATAGAAAGGAACTATTTTATTACCACGGTTATACTTGAGCACCCTCATCTTCACTAAAACAGATTTCAATGTGAAGATTGTGGACATCACCTCTGAAGCTGATTATATAATAATGGAGATTTTGTCTTATAAGGAAGTAAGTACATTTTGCATATGGAAGACGTGAATAATTTGAGTCCAGTTTGTGGACTGAGACAATTTTTTGAAATGATACAAAATTATCTGACTTTCCTCTAGTCAAAAGGTGGAGTCCATGTCTCCTACACTTGAATCTGGGCAGACTTGCAACCCACAGAGTAAAGTAGAAATGATGTGCATGATTTCTGAAGCTAGAATCTGAAAGGCAATGCAACTTCTACTTTGTTGATGAACACTTGTACTTCAATGCAAGAAGGCCTATACCATCAAACTGAAATGTTGGAGAGGCCATGTGTGATATTATCCCAGTTGAGCTCAGAGTTAACGGAAAGCATCAAGTGTTTACCACATGAATGAGACATCTTATACTTCTAGCTCAGTCAGTCCTTCAGATAGCAGTAGTCCCAGCCACTGTCTGAATCCAACTGCCTGTGAGACACCCAAAATGAATTTATTCAGTTCATTGTTTCTCCAATTCCTGATTCAAAAAATCATTAGCAAAAGAAAATTATTAGTTTAAGTTACTAAATTTTGTGACAAATTTTTGCACAGCTATAATAATAGAAACAATAAATAAGAGTTGGAGAGAAAAACATAAATTACTCATTATTTGCAGAAAGCCTAAAGTAGAAAATTAAAAATATTTAAGTCAAATTGGTATAAATAATAAAAAAATAATAAAAGGTAGCTGGAAGAAGGGTCAGTTAATGAATATTAACTCTTTTGTATAATCCAATGAGAAATAATTTTCAAAAAAAGTTAAAAATGATGTAAGTTACCTTAGCATAAGAAAACTCCATGTACATAGAAAAAATAAAGATGTTTAAGTTCCCTGTTCAAAGTATTATAAAGCATTGATGAGAGGAATTTTAAAAGATCTAATTAATGGTGATAAATACCATGTCCTCGGATTGAAAAACTCAATTCAGTAAAAAGAAAGTTAATTCTTCCAAAATGGTTTGTCTCTGTAATCAAACTACAATCAAAATGTCCACTTGGCAATTTTTTAAAGGGAAGGTGTTGTGAATTAAATTCTGATATGTACAAAGGAATGTAAATAGCAAGTACAAATCCCTCTTTTAACAAAAGAGAAAGAAGAGAAGACTGATAGTAAGTGGTAAATGGTTTCTTGATTTAACAATGGAAATGTATTGACTACTATTAATCCAACCTCCCTTCCCCTCCCTACTCCCCCATAGTTTCCCGCCACTGTCAATCCTTTTCTTATAGTATTATGATTGATGTTCAAGGTCCACTATATGAGTGAGAACATGTGATACTCAGATCTTTGTTTCTGTGAGAGATCACTCAGTATTATAGACTCTAGTTCCATCCAGGTTGCTGCAAAATTCATGATTTTGTTCTTTTTGATGACTGCATGGTATTCCATCATGTATATGTACCACATTCTAAAATCCAGTCCTTTTTTGATGGACAGCATGGCTGTTTCCAGGTTCTTGCTATTGTGAACAATGCTGCAATAAACATACATGTGCAGGTATCTTTTTGATAGAGTTCTTCAGGGTATATTCCCAGTAGGGGGATTGCGGGGTCATATGGGAGGTTGATATTTAGAGCTTTTTGGAATCGCCACACTGCTTTCTACAGAGGTTGCATTAGTTTACACTTCCACCAATATCTGTCTGGGGATGGGGAGACACCCCTTATCAAAAAGGGTGCCTGAATGATACATATTTGTATACCTAACCCTTAACTGTACCCCACAATTTTAAAATAAAAAACGTTTATAAAAAAAACAACAAAAAACAAAGCTACCACCTTAAAAAAAGAAAAGAAAAGAAAAGAAACTCCCTCTCTCATTGATCCCTTCAAGATATGTGAATGGACTTGAAAAGTTGCACACAGGTTGCTAGGACTTCCCTTGAAAGTATGTGTTTGGGGTAACTGGCCTTTCATGCATGGCTCCCAACCTCCTTGACCTCTAGAGCCTCAGTCAAAACTGACACGAGTAAGTCTTAACATCCTATTTCTGGAGAAAAGGTGCACAAACAGAATCCAGGAAGAGATCACAAGCAAGGCAAAGGTTGCACTTAAAGGAGAGGGAGGTGGTAAATAAGTACTTACAGTTAACAAAAAAATGTAGGCATCCTTTTAGCCAGTATTGAAATGTTATCTTGCCCTTTTAAACTGTTATACAGTGTTCTATATTATGGCTTTATCATATTTTATTTATATAAAATTCTTCTTACTTTAAAATTATTTGCCTCACTAGAAATCTGTATGCAGTTTTTCTCTAGAAAGAATTCTTAGAAGTAGAACTAAAGGTTGAAGGCCATGTACCTCTTACATTTTAATTACAGTAAATAAACATTAAAGGAGATTCTATATATTATCAGTAGTCATATGAATGCAAAATAAAATGAAATTCCATTTTCATTTACTGATTTAGCAAAGATATTGGCAAGAGTATGAACAAATATGAAAAGATCTCCAAGTCATTTTTGATAAATGAAAAAAATTTGGGGGGAAAATATGTACAAAAAAGATACTAGACTATCTATAATGTTCTAAATAAAAAATTAACCACCACACACAAGAAAACAATGGAAATGTAAGGATGTTTCATGTAATGATTACTGTCTGAAAAATCATGACCTTTGCAGCAACCTGGATGGAACTAGAGTCTATAATACTGAGTGACCTCTCACAGAAACAAAGATCTGAGTATCACATGTTCTCACCCATAAGTGGACCTTTAACAACTACTGTAATACTATAAGAAAAGAATTGACAGTAGCAGTAGCGGGGTGGGGGTTGGCAGGGAGGTGGGATTGACAGTAGTCGATATCTGCCTGGGGAAGGAGGAGGAAAACCTCATCAACAAGGGTGCCTACCCAATGAATATTTGTATACCTAACCCTGAATTGTACCCCATAGTTTTAAAATAAAAACTAAAAAAAAAAAGAGATAGATTATTGTGCATAAAAAGTCATGAGATGAGTGGATTGCCTGAGCCCGCGGTTTCGATACCCGCCTGGGCAACTTGGTGAGACCTCATCTCTACAATAAATCAAAAAAATTAGCCAGGCATGGTAGCACATGCCTGTAGTTCCAGCTACTTGAAGGTTTAGGTGGAAGGATAGCTGGAACCCAGCAGGTCGAGGCTGCGGTGGCCGGGAGCGGCCACTGCACTCCAGTCTGGGTGACAGAGTGAGACTCCAACACACACACACAAAAAAAATTTAGTGAAAAGTTGAGATAAGTTTCCTCTAAATTTTCTTTAGTTATTACAATGATGTTGTCCTAATTCACCCAATCATTTAATAACTTAAACATTCCAATATGTGTAAGAAATAGAGTTTTATAATAAGGCATAAGCTAACAAGTGTCTCTGAGTAGCTTTGGGAATATAAAAGCAGTATTCAGTTGCGCAACAAATCTTTCCTGGTAAAAATGTGACATTATTCAATTAGTGAAAACAAATTATTTTCAGTATGCCTGTGTGAAATTGCCTAAGAAAATAAAATTGTACACCATAAATATTGAATATTCCACTTTAAGTGAAATGTATATTATTATTGTTATTATTATTTTAAAAGGTGTTGAAAGGATTAGAAATATATGCAGTCTTCAAATAGATTAAATGTTGTCTTATTATAATGTAAAATTACTATAAAAATTTCTGTTTCTACATCAGTAATTAGTGTAGTTTCACAATATAGCTTCACAAGAGAGAAGCTGTATATTTCTCTTGATCTCTTGATATAGAGTGTAAAAATTATATATCATATATGTGTATTATTGGGCCAAGTTTCTATATTCAAATACACGCACCAAGGAACCATAATTTATATGTCTTTATGTTGAAACATAAACAGATAATCTAGACAGGTTACTTTCAATTCAAATAAATAAGATTTCATTTCAAAGTTATTCTTCTAAAGGAAAACTGACATGCAAAACACAAAAAGCAAGAACTTTGTAGTAAGTTTGCAGTTCCTTTTGTTTGCAATTAGTTTCTCCTCTCTCTGACTTTCTGTGAATAACTCAATTTCAACTTCTTCAAGTCTATATTTCTTACATTGGATTTTGTGGCTAATAAGAAATATAATAAAGGGTTATCAAAACAAATCAGATAGTAATGTGGCAAAATTATATTATCAAGATATTAATCAATTTTTTGTTTGTTTTTCCCCTTTACTTTCTCTTTCCTCCTTCCTCTATTTAAGTATTTGTATTTCCCTTAAGGCTGGGAAGGAGAATGACCAGAATCAAAGAAGAAATATTCTAAAACGCTAGGACTTTTCTAATCTCAAATAAGAATAACAACAAGAAAAAATATGGGGACTATTTCCAGCCTCTGCAAAACCTGGAGAAAATGTGGATAGAGAAAATAAATATAGTTTTTGCCATATCAATGGTAACAATGGCAGAACAGAAGTTATGTTCCATTCACACCTGAGATGGTGGAGTGAGATTCATGCCTGATACGTATTTAAGGCACCCAGCAGTGGATATCTGTAGAGATAACAGAAGAATAATAATAGCTATGCCTATGTTGATCTATTTCCTCACAAATATCTTTCCACAAAATGAATTGGTTGGTTGCAAATATTTAGAAAAAACATCAGATTATACATAGATTATATATCTAATATATAATCATCTTGATAAATACTTCAAATACTATTTGTAAATGCGATATATTTGGATGCCTCAAATTTTTGCTGAAAAAAAATGTCTCAGTACAAAAAGCTAAGTTGCAAAATGGAAGTCAGGAAGTACTGTATTTCAGAAGAGAAAATACTTCAAAATCTCTCAATAAAAGAGGTAGCACCAAAAGTATTAAGTATTTGAAATTTCAAAGAATGGATGTCACTTCAAAAAGAAAAATACAATTTGAGTGGGAGGATTCTATCTTGTCCTCTGACACACATCACTGACTTTTTCAGAAAAACATCCATTCTGAAAACAGAAAAAAGTTGCTTTTTTTCCCCTGATAGGTCCTGATGTGCACTGAATACTATATTTGGTGAGTAAGAAAACCGTTTAAGTTAAAAATTACTGAACTTAAAGGCACAATGTTAAACTGGTAAAATCTACATTTTTAATAATATTATTAATGCCTCTGTACTGCCAAAATAAAAAAGTTTGAACTTTTCTTCAAGGTGGAGTAACTGCATGATGGATTTAAAATTTTTAAAATGTTATTTACACATTTAATAAAATAACAATTATAAAAATTAATTGATTAATGCCAATATACCAAAATGTATGACACTTGGATCTAAAGAAGTACAGTATTGGCTGGGCACAGTGACTCACGCCTAAAATCCCAGCACTTTGGGAGGTTGAGGTGAGAGGATTGCCTAAGCTCATGGATTTGAGACCAGTCTGGGCAACATGGTGAGACTTCATCTCTACAATAAATCAAAATATTAGCCGGGCATGATGGCATGTGCCTGTAGTTCCAGTTACTTGGAAGACGGAAGCAGAAAGATGACCTGAGGCCCGCAGGTTGAGGCTGGAGTGGCTGTGAGTGTGCCACTGCACTCCTGCCTGGGTGACAGAGTGAGGCTCCAACTCAAAAAAAGAGAAAAAAAAATTGAAATACAATATTTTGAAATACCCTTGATTTTCGGGAACATATACCCACTCGTGTACACTTTAGCATGATGATGAACAGAATAAGATATTAATATAATAGAGGACTCTTTTTTGTTTTTTTCTAACTGTTATCAGATATCAGTTAAGAGGTTAAGGAGCCATGTAATGTTTTCAGCAAATTGCAAAGTAATATGTCAACTCTGGACTATCTCTGTGACTTACATAGTAACATACCACCATTTACAATAACAGACTAAAAAACAGTAATATAATTCAATTAAATCTGTAACAGTTACAGGGAATGTTTTACATTTACTTCTTATATAAATAATCACAGGTGTTTTTTAAAGCTAATAAAACCTATGGTAAAATTTCTACACTTGCAAATGACTGGGGCTTTGTTGAGATGTTCATATTATCTTTAGCAAGTATCTGACAATGTGAATAACTGAGGCAACAAATATGGCCATCATACTTTTAAAGAAATTTAGAATAAGATTTTAAAAAGGAACAGATCACTTCTGACTCTCAAGAGACACTCACAGAACAAACTATAAGAAATCAAATGTATTCTACTTACATCAATTGTATTTATGAATCATCTGATTTTTTTGGAATATGTGGAGTATCTTATAAGCAGTAATAATTTAATGAAGCATTGCATTTTTCTCTGAACTGATACTCTTCAGTAAAAGTGTTGTATATCGTGCTTTTAAAAAAGATAAAGCATAATTTATCTATCTCATATGTACTATTTTGCAAATATAAGAAAAATAACAGCAAAATTAAAGCTAATTTTTAAATGTTTAGAACCCCTATTGTTTATACATCTACATATGGAGAAAATCAATTGCTAAGCATAATTATTTTAAATCTGGTATGATGTTCAAGAAATCATTGAATTTTCTAAAAAGAGCTTAATGTTTTTAAAAAATGAAATTGCAATTGCTGAAAACGTTAGCTTTACTGACTGTTTTTCAGGGACATATAGTTATTTATATTACATATGTAGTTATACTATATGAAAATAGTGGAATCTTAGACAGTTTAGCTAATGACACTAAATGTTTGTCATGGAAACATTTGACACTCCTGTTCTTCCAAAAAAGTTCTACATGGTATTGGGAAAGATGTTACCAAAGCAAGTCTAATTAGCAGTTATATGCTTCACCCATGAGTTTTAGGAATTTGTTGCAACAGTTGTACCACACTAGAAGAAATCATTTCTTTAACATGATCTCTGTCTATTTTTAAATCAAATTTCAATAAGTTGAATAGATATACACTAACAGGTTATCAATTGTTTTAATGATGAAAATCTGATGGTACACACATGGAATTTGGTCTAAAGATTTTTGTTGGATAGACCATTTTTATTTACAGGAATTTGACTGCCTTGTGCCATGTACAAATTCTCTGAGTTCCCAAAGGTGTTTATCATTTCATTGTTACATTATTTTCTTACAATTTTAAGTATCTGATATGACTAGTCTTGCCATAAGTAAAAGTAAGTCCTTGTGGATCTTGTTTCTTGAAAGAGGAAGAACTAATCTATAACAATAGCTTTGAAGAAAAAGAAGCAAAAATTTAAATAGTTTATAAGAAAAATGAACTGATGACCAACTTGGAAATAGGTCTATAATTCTATATGCATATATAGTAACAGACAAACTGCCGAAGAGGAGTGTATTTAGTTTAAAGATATAAAGGAAGTTAGATGATAACTGTAAACACTTGTTTAGTCATCAAATAAAAAGAATCAAATAAGCAGGAAAAACTATCAAACCCTTTGTTATGCCCTTTCTTAGAGATCAGACATACAGAAGAACATAAAACAGACAGGAACAACAGTTTTCTGAGCTTGTGTCAGGGGTGACAGAGAGGTGTTTGAAAAGATTAGATGCAATTATATCCCTTATAATTCCTTTCTGACATCCTTACTGGCCTCCCTAAAACAGGTGATTGAGGTGGAGGAAGAATCCCTAAACTTAGTTTCCGTCTATTAGTGAAACAAGAGAGTGCATAATATCCTTTAAATTTATTCCGGTAAAAACAGAGAGTTATCTTCTTGAACACAGGAGTTTGTGGCTACTATAGTAAGAATAACATATTCTAAATTTGAAGGAAGTGTAGTTCTTTCAAGAAAGAGAGATGGAGGAAAAAATATCACTTCACATTAATCAGATTTTGTAGTGGGGGGATTCAAAGCAACCTTAAACATTTTTGGTTTTAATTATGAAACAACAAAGAAACTATGGATGATTTAAAATTGGATGTAGCATGAATAGATTTGCATTTTCAAAAGATTTCACTGAATGCAGAGAGGCGTTTACAAGAAAAGAGAATATGTGTGTGGGGCAGATAGGATCTAGATAGGATAGGATGTGGGGAGACAGGATCAAACAGTCTAAGTGTTTGATGGAGTAAATATAGAAAAATGCAGAGAATCCATTCAATGGCTCATTAGGGTATTATTGCACAGAATGGATCAGATATGGTAGAAGAAGAACACAGAAGTGTCAAAAGGAATCTCTCCAATGTAATAGAATTTAACGCTCTTGTTTAGTGTGATAAAAAACAACAGAAGAATAACCACAGGGGAAAAAAAGAAAAGTTTAAAATCTGAATATATTAAAAAGCATTGAAAAAAAGAAAAATAAATGCTCACAACATCACAGAAAGATGAAGAGATTGACATCCAGACAATGGGAAAAACAACCATATTTATGGTGAGAATTGGACATTGAACAAACAATAGAATGTAAATTATAGTGATTTAGATGTGTGTGAAAATTTTGCCCTATGTAACTTGTGCATTACTAGATAGGAATTAAGCCAAACAAGAAGATAAAACTGTTTTCTAAAGAATACCTAAAGAATAAATAACCCCTACATGTTTTGTTCCTTACAAGCTATTCATTATCTACTGTGAACAAAACGTGAATAAGAATCAATAATGTATTCGACATGTCTCCCATTTTATGGAGCTTGAGATTTATATGCACATATATGGATAATTCATCATTCTTAACAACCAAAGTCATTAACTCATTGATTATCAATGTCTCTCTCATGATAGTGGAGAGACAGAGAGAAACAGTAGAAAGCATAAAGAATTGCAAAGATGTAAGTTAATTTAAGGGTAGATTAAAGCAAAATTAGTTTAATGTTTCAAGTCTCTACTACAGACTGTGACTTAAACCTTATTTTGACTACACAATTAGAATTCAGGCTTTCCCTATTTAACTTTCACTTGCTCTTTTTAAGGAAAGTTTGAAAATATAATATTAACATTAATACCATCTTTCTCAGTAGAAAATAAAAAACTGTTATCATATACAATCACTAAAAGTAAAAGAAATCCCTAAATTTGTATTTACTTTAGAATTTTCATGTTTTAGCAGTAAGTTAAATAACCCATTGTCTCAATATTAGTTTAAACATCTTACATAATCTGATATCCAAAAATATTGCCCTTATAGAAACTGCTAAAGTGTATTGGGAGCATTAATTTAGATGAACTAATACGACATATAAATGCTTTACCCCCATGCTAGAGACCTATCAATAAATTAAGAGTTGAAAATACATTAGCTTTAGTGACCTAATTTCTTTATGATCTAACCATTTTCTGAATCATTTGACAGAATTTTGTCTTTACATAAAAATTTATTTTTAAATTATATGTTCTCTTTAGAACTCACATTGTTTCAAAAATATGTACACAAAATAAGGTAGGCACAATCTGGTTGAATACTTCTTCAGAGATATTTGGTATCTACTCAGTACCTACCATGCTATCATCAAACTTTTCATAGATACCATATGTGTAATTTTCTCTCTTTTTTATTTTGCTATTATTCTTAAGAGGAATAATTTCTTAAAAACCTGATAAATATTTCCAGAAAATATTCCAAATTTCCATAGTTCTTCGAATTGCAACAACTCCCTTGTCTATCAGTGATCTTCCCTTCTATGACTCTATACATGTCAGTATTAATTTCTCCTTGATGGAATTAATACTCATAAACTATAAATCAATGTCTCCATCATTGGCTTTCACAATGTCATTCCTAAGGGAGAAGGAATCAATAATGTATTTATTTATATCACCTATAACGAATCATAATCCATGGCGGTTTGACAATTCTCCAGGTTTTATTTTTTCATGTGCATGTGATGCTGTAATTCAATGAAAAAGATGTTAAACAAGTGTCAGCTTAGTCTTATAAATCCTTTCCAATTTTGTGTAGTTTTTACCTTTTTTCTTCAATCTTCTTTGTTCAGAAAACTTTCTTATATTTTTATTTCTTATATGAATAGGATATTTTGCAATTAACTAAAACTCATTAGAGCAATGTGGATAAATCACCTTTTTAATATCTCCAAGTTGTTTCCCTCTCTTCATGACTTTTTCTATTATGAGTGGCTCAATTTTGTTTTTTGCATAAAACTCAAAACTTTGGAAAAGGTTTTGATAGTAAATTTCAAAGTCCACCTTTTGCTGAAAGTTTGAGTTTCTTATTGTAAAACCGTAATCAGGCGAGATTGGTTGCGTTCAGAATGTTATGGTAATCATCACATGGAGATACACTGCAGATAGATACAAGAGTTTCATGAGTAATGGGCAGACCAAATTAAGAAAGACTAGTTCCTGAGTTTTAATACTAGGTACCTAAAACACCTCACGAGATATGGAGTTTCAAATAGTAAAGAATCAATGCAGAGAGGTAAATAGAGACTAGAAAAAGCATTCTTTAAGAATGAAGGCATACAAAAACAAATGTTGTGCTTGAGAAGATGAAATTAGGTTTAGGACAGAACTCCTTACCTCAATAGAATAGGAACTTAGTTCTCACAACCAGAGTATAGATCAATAATGTGAATGTAAAGCTATAAGAAAAGCACAGAGTGTAAGTTTAGATATGAGCTAAATCAATGCATAGGTATAATTTTTCTGTGTTGGATTTTCTAAACCAGGATTCATATTGATCCTGGGGTTATACACATGATAGTTCAGGGGCACTATCCACAGGATTGTCTGGGGATAGCAAGACAAGTAACATTTTTATTTTTATTTTTATCTTTTTGCTTGTCAACTCTGTCAGACTTTTATTTCTGCTAAATCATCTCTCTACTGCAAGTAGCTTCTATGTAAGAACAAAACTTATGTCCTGGCTATGTCTGCTTATGTGCCACTGCTATGTCCGATCCCAGGGTGTAGTTACAAGACTTTGCTTCCAGACATAATTCATTAATTATTCAATTCTTTTTTATGCCTGCCATGACCTATACCTCTACAATTAGATATCATGTCTTTTATATAGTTTACTCAGTTTGGACCAGCAAATATTCAAGTTGATATCATTATCTCAGAATACAAAATTTCTTTTAATATCTTCAGTATGATCTGATTGTGTGTACCTTATTTGATGGCATGGGGCACATTTTCCAATGTGTTTGCAAAGCCATACTGATTCTTACTTTGGAGTTGTCTCCTCCTTATCATATAGCTATCCACGTTGACTAAGCACTGACAATTTCTTGCAATTATCAGGTATTCATCTTAAGGTGAACAAACTCCTACCCCAGCCCACCTTACCTAAACTTACCTATCTTACCTTTTAAAAGATATTCAGCATGTTCAAAAATTTCCCTGTTCTTCCTTGCTATTAAATCTATGAGGAATTAATAGCTGCATGATATTTTTGAAATCATGTATTTAGGTCTCCTCTTTTTATATATAAAAGCCAGAAACATATTTAACTTTTTCAAGATCAGTAAACTACTTATTAGTGGCAAGGTCCATAATACTCTAACGATTTGAATATCAAATGTCATTTTTTAAAAAAAATTCTGACAAAACATACATTTTATTGACTACTTGTCTAGTGAACTTTTTGACTATGAAATTTCAATGAGCTTTCCTTTTGTTCTCATTGGTCAAGGGTTTAAAAGATAGTTAATTGAATTATAATTGTTAATACATTATATTTTGCTTTCTTGGCAATTAACTAGAAAACTGATAAATACTAAATACTAAATTTAACCTGTGTCCCTAATTCTTTTTTTTTTTTTGAGTTGGAGTCTCACTGTCGCCCAGACTGGAGTGCAGTGGCCGCTCCCGGCCACCACAGCCTGGACCTGCTGGGCACCGGCGATCCTGCCGCCTCAGCCTTTCAAGTAGCTGGAACTACAGGCGTGCGCTACCACGCCTGGCTAATTTTTTATTTATTGTAGAGATGAGTTCTCACCAAATTGCCCAGGCGGGTCTCGAACCCGCGGGCTCAGGCAATCCACTCACCTCAGCCTCCCAAAGGCACAGGATTACAGGCTGAGCCATCGAGCCCAGCTAAAGCTAATTCTATTAGTTCATCCTTTGAAAATTTTCTGAGCATTCTTAGTGAGCCCTGAAGAATTAAAGTTTAAATAAGAAAATAATTTATAATCCTTTTTAATTTTAGTTCTTTAAGGTAAAATAAAACCTGTACCCAAAAGACAGAGTAACATTATGAAAACTATAGATATGCATACATTGAAAATGTTCCAATTGTATAACTAGTTTCAGTCTTCCATAATCCATTGTAAATTTTCCATAAAGATGACTTATAATGTTTAAACACTGCACCTAAATTCAAATTATTTGTGAAGACTGCTACCAGAACCTTATATTCACAGGAGACTAATGATCCATTAGTTTCAACAAAATGCTCCATTAATATAAAAATGAATTTGACCATAGGAAAGGCTGTTAAACTGCACAAGGGTCTTAAGTGTAGATTTAGATGTTTCTTTTTAACATTAAATAATGAAGCCCATGATCTGGTCAAAGAGGAAGAGACACAATTGAAGTTTTATATGTTTAAATGGAGACCACATTTCCATTTCTCTTAAAATAAAAGATGTAAAAGTAAAAATCGTTGAAAATTCTGAAGATTCTACTTTATCTGAAACTTCTAGTTTTCTTTAATTTCCAACAATTCAAATTATATTTAGTTTTTAGCAACACATGATATTAAAATCATAATGGATCACTCCTGGCATTCACTCATTTATTCATCTAAATATTTATTTCATAATGTATTGAGTACCAATTGAATGAAAGTATTATAAATTTGGAAAATAATGAATAGCTCAATAAAGATGGATTCTAGAAGGCAAGTGAAATAATGGATGATGATATTAAAAAAGACAAAAGGACAAGATTCTCTTATTTGTCAATTCATGTATGGTCATGTATTTAACAGGGAGAATCAAGAAGATTTATTGAACAAAAGACATAATTTATTTTTTAGTGCTCCAAATGATGAACAAGAATATTACCTTGGACTACATAAATATAAAACTGTGATTATTGTAGGCCTTCATTGCACATTGAAAAAGAAATTTGACTAGAGAGTGAGACTATGCTTTGGATCCCAGCTCCAAACTTTTGAGTTGGAGTCTCACTCTGTCACCCGGACTGGAGTGCAGTGGCCGCTCCCGGCCACCGCAGCCTCGACCTGCTGGGCTCCAGGGATCCTTCCGCCTCAGCCTTCCAAGGAGCTGGAACTACAGGCGCGCGCTACCACACCCTGCTCATTTTTTATTTATTTATTGTAGAGATGAGGTCTCGCCAAGTTGCTCAGGTGGGTCTCGAACCCGCGGGCTCGAGCAATCCACTCCACCTCAGCCTCCCAAAGCGCGGGATTACAGGCTGAGCCACCGAGCCCGGTTCAGCTCTACACTTACATACAAAATAGA
Source organism: Carlito syrichta (assembly GCF_000164805.1). Lineage (NCBI taxonomy): Eukaryota > Metazoa > Chordata > Mammalia > Primates > Tarsiidae > Carlito > Carlito syrichta. The sequence goes on from NW_007259445.1 coordinate 572,138, forward strand.
CTTTCCTCATTAATTTATCTCTGATCCTTCGTTTGCTTTTTATTTGTTTGTTTTACTTTGTTTTAAAGTGGGAAATTTTAGTGTACTAAAAATTAAGAAGACTATATGGGGTAATATTTCTACAAACATATCATGACTTCTATGAAGTGCTAAAAAGATAAGATTTTGTAGAACAAAAAAAATGAAGCAATGTTTTTTCTGCTTTATATTTGAATCCACTGATATATTTTGAGTTGAACTTGTTGCTCTGCATCATACTATCTGATCACCAACTAAAATAGTTACTTTCATTGTATATTAAGCTTAAACTCATTCCTTTGTGGAGATAAAAAACAATACAATTACCATGTTTATTCGCACTGATGAAGGGAGGCCAATAAACCAAAACCAGAATATATTACAATCCATAAGTATTATTAAAACTATACAGATTTTAGACCTGAAAATATATGAATTTTATAACTTTTGAGAGCTATTCATGTCTACTTTTTATTTGTTTCCTAAATAATTAATTGCAACATTATATGAAAATTGGTTTATAAATTAACAGCATGCCACTTTAAATGTCTTGATTTTGTACTTTTTAGCATTTATAGTATGTCGACAGTAAATTAGCTAGTTCAAAGGAGAAATGAAATAATTAATTTATTCATAGTGTCATTATTTAAGCCTCCAATTCTTAGTCAAACATGATTTATGATAGCAAATAAATATATCAGAAAATACATTTATCCAAATGAGGAGAAATATACTACATGAGTGTCCTACATGCTGTTAATAAATCTAGGAACAAAGACATTTTTAAGCAAAGCAACTGCAGAAAGAAAAATAAGCAACAGTAAAAATGTAATATTAAGATTATAAAAGTATCTAATTCTTTAATACTGAGTTTGTTACTAAATATGTTGTTTGAAAAATAAGTTCATGCCCATGAAGAAGTCAATAAGGAATATAAAACAAATTCAATTCATTTTTTATAATATATAAGACACATAAGATGTATCCTGAAAATTCTTATTACAAGATTTGGATTGATAATAATTTAAATATAAATAATTTCATGCTCAGTACTAATATCACTCATTATTTTCCCAGATCAAGAGCTAATGGCTGCTGCAAAATTAACTAACAGCATCATTGTAATTTCAGTTGGCATGATAGTTTCAGTCATTGTTCAGTGTGCTTGCTAGATAACTTTAAAACTCAGTGTCTTCAGAAGTCAACAATTGAAAACATTGAGTAACTTTATCATTTGCAAGAATGGACTATGTCCTATTTTTAAAAAAACCGTGAATCTGATTAGTGGAGTGCAGAAACCCCATTTTTTAGCTGATTTTTATTTCTAACCAAGAAGAGTAATTGACAACAAATGTATCGATTTTACACAAGGAAGAGTAGGACAGTACAGCTGCAAAAAATCTCAACTTCTTTTGAAGTTGCCGAACTGTGGCTTAGTGATTATACTTGGAAGAACATGACCAAACCAACGGTGAAACTTTTAAATCAAAATATACAAGATTTTGTATCAAGTGGTGTGTAGTGTTAGATGGCAAGAAGGTATCACTTGAGATTCTGTAGTAATGCAGAATCCAGAGCCCCACTCCAGATGGACAAACAAAGAGGTGGCATTTTAGCCACTAAGACATAGTATTTTAGCCAGATTGCTAGGCAATTCTTATGAACATTGAAGTGTAGAAAGCCCTGATGTACACAGATGGAGAGAAAGAAGTGCAGAGTATAGAGGATGAGTGACAATCAATCTGCATTTACTACCTTGGACTGGGGAATGTTTAACAACTGGCTGTCTGGAAAAACTAAAATAAAAATTAAATTAAATTAAAAACTATGGGAGCTTCTGTGTAGTCGAACAACACATGGAGTTCCCTGGAAGGTAGCACACCCACAGAGGGTCTGGAAGCACTATATCTTTTTCCCATACCTTACCTAATCCATCTTTTCAGCTGGTGTTCATGAGTATCCTTTGTAGTAGCCTTTATAAAAAAGCAGCAAACATACTTTCTCAAAGAAATCTCAAATATGTACACAAATCTAAAATATGTACAAAGTCTAACTCCTTTTATCTTTAAACGTCAAGAGAATAGAGGATCCTTTCTGCTGAGTCAGCTAAGCATCCTCAATCAAACTATTCTACCTCTGGCAAATTCCAGCCTCTGAAACTGTTTCAAGGAGTAGAAATATAAAGTCATTCATGTTAATTTCAACAAATACACTGTTTAGTGAAATGTGGGCTTTTATCAATATACTGGAATTTGACAAAATAAACCACACATTGATAAAAAAAAATGCTTTTAAAAATTTTCTGATTTATGTAATGTGAATATCCCCAACACAGTTGATTTCAAGGTACTAACAAGAAGACTCTGAATGCAGTTGGGAAGAAGATCAAGTATACAATTAGCTCTCCTGACCATCTATGACCTGGCTTCAGCAGATTGTTAACCGTAAGTCACTTAACTATGTCACTTTTTAAAAAATCTATAGATCAGTATGGTATTATTTATCTAACATAATTATTTTGTACTAAGATTTTTTAAAAGATATGAATTGCTCTTGTAAACTGTTGGGATACTAGTTGCTTGTGTTTTTCTCTACCAAATTAACTATTAAAGATTTTTTAACTCCAGGTATAATGAGTGTAGCACAGTAAGTGTTCAATACATATTTTGGAATGCATTAATAAATAACAAGACTGTGTTCTATGCCATTTTATTGGTAAAGCTACAGTATTTCTATCTTTATAAAAATATATTGACCAAGACTATGTGCTGCCATGCCTTTGTGGTCTGATCCTTTGCTTGTTTATGTGACTTGAGCTGATGGGATGTTAGTAGACAATCAATCAGAGCCTGAAAATTGTTTTTATGTTTCTCTTTTCCCATGTTTGCACTTCTGCTATAGGTATGAGAATATGCTTAAGATATCCTGCTAGTGTATGAGAGGTTGTCCCAGAAAAGGCCAATCAGATTAACCCATAAGCAGATACATGAGTGAGTCCAGCCATGATTGCCAGAGTGACAGAGCCACGTCCCCTCAGAATGTTGATCACCAAGTACTTATTTTGAAAGAGTTTTGTGATTGGTTGTCTCATAGCAATAGCTAAATAAAATATTCTCAGCATATGGATGGTTACTTCAGACTCTTCTATAGATTTCATCACATAAAACGTGAATGTAGGTATAGATAAGAGCCAAAACTGAGCACCGCACCATTCTAATATCTACAAGTAAAATGCAGAAGGATCTACTCAAGGGGTCTAAAGAACAAAGATATATTAGGGAAAAGTAAATGAATAGGGTATCCTGGGAGTAAATGAATATATTAGGGAAATATATTAGGGAATATATTAGGGAAAAGTAAATGAATAGGGTATCCTGGGAGCAAAGCAAAAAAATATGTTTTAAGGAGAGATTAAAAAAATAGGATGTGTTAAACATGAGGAGAGGAAAAGTAATTGAAGAATTGATCTTAGATCTGTCAATGGTGTTATCATTGGTGACATTGACAATTATAGATTTCATTGAATGGTGGAAACAGAGTTCTAAAGTTCAAGAAGGTGAGATTAGAAATGGAGAAGGTGAGCACAGAAAAAGTAGGCAACTTGTTGATAAATTTTTATAAAAGGAACATTAAATGGATGTAGCAAGATCTGGAAATAATGCAGGATGAAGAAAAGTTGTTTACTTGTTTGTTTATGTTTATCCTGAGGAGTGCAAATACCATGTGACTTTATGGAAAATAATAGATAAAATTTATTAGAAACAATTTAATGATATACAAGACACAGAGGATAGCTACAGAAACAAAGTTGCTGAGTAAACAAACGACCCTAGAGTATAGTGCACAAGTAGAGGGTTTGGCCTTCAGTGAGTTTCATCACATTTCTAATTTCATACATGCATGCTGCTCTGTAACCCAAAGGTAGGAAATTCTGAACTGAGTTAAATTATCATTGCATTCAATCTTTGAACCTTTACTAACAAACCTTTGTGCTGGCCTAACTCAATGGATTTGCCAATAGTACATAATTAGCAAATAATGAAATTGGTTTATTAAAGCAATATAACTTATTATTTTATAACAATTTGGTACACATATCATTGGCTTATTATTTTTACATCAATTATAAGTAATTCTAGTATACATAACTAATTTTTGTGTTCTAGAATTTTCCATAGTGACAAATATTCTTTTATACCTTTGATCTATTTATATTATTATTCTACACATTTCCCCTGAAATGTCTTTGAGAACTTTTAATGACCATAATGCCAATTCAAATTTCTAGTAAAATCAGATGAACAATATATAAGATTATAAAATTTTATTATTTTATATTATTTTTTCTGGCCAGACGTGGTTGCTCAAGCCTGTAATCCCAGCACTTCGGGAGGCCGAGGCAAGTCGATTGCCTGAGCCTAGGAGTTTGAGACCAGCCTGGGCAACTTGGGGAGACCTCGTCTCTACAATAAATAAAAACATAAACCAGGAGTGGTAGCATACACCAGTAGTTCCAGCTACTTGGAAGGATGAGGTGGAAGGATTGCCTGAGCCCAGCAGGTCGAGGCTGCAGTGGCTGTGACCATGCCACTGCACTACAGCCTGGGCGGCAAAGTAGAACTCCAACTCAAAAAAAAAAAAGAAAAAAAAAAGGGCAGTCCCTCAGGTCCCCTTCTCACTGTGGGAGCTTTTCTGTCCTCTCAGTAAATCCTGCTTTCTTAAAAATATATATATTATTTTTTCTTAATGCAGTGGTATTGCAAAAAGTTTTACCTGATCATATACTTTAGAGAATGTTATTTACCAGTATCAAAAGAGCATTGATTATCTCAAAGATAATTTTGTAACTAGAGGCCAAAGTTTTAATACAGATTTGAAGTACACTTCCATGGCAAAATTTCCTTCCATGTGATGAGTGCACTTTAGTGTCTTCATGAATAGTGCTGGTGAATGGGGTATGTGGTTTATAGGGAAAATATAAGATGTGAGTTCCTGATATTGTTAGCATAGTTTTCATTATAAATAAAGTAATATCCTGTTGCCTCAAGAGAGAAAAATAAAATAATGCAAGGTCATAATTTTAAAAATTAAAGACAATTAAAATATAATCTAACAGTCTTTCAGACTAATTCTTTAAATTAAATTAAATATGTGGAACATTTAAAACTACTCTCAGACAGACCTACTTTAAAAATCATAGAAAAATAAACAAAATTAACAATATTAATAAAATGGGTATTCTCCTTTACATTGTAAAAAGGTTATGTATTATCCTATATAAATCAAAATATATCATCTGTTGCTTTCATATCTCAAATCATTCTCTAAATTATATTATCCAAAAAAGTTTATTTATAAATAGGCAAATTCTCTCTTCTCATGTTAATCAACTAATAACTGATATATTTCATATGATAAATGCCTCATCTGATCAATACGCTTTTTAATTTACTTGATCTCATGTCATATTCTTTCTTTATGGATACTAAATTCAATAAAATATTTCTGGTATTTTCCCCATTCTATAAGCCAAAATTATTTCTTAGTGTAAGAGTAATAAATAATAATTTGTCACATTACAATATCTTTTCACATACTCTTGTCACTTATTAGGTTTTAGCAAACTTTCATTTTAGCAAAAATTCATGTCTTTGACAAATTTTGCGTTAGAATCAATAATATCATATATATGTGTATTTTCTGCCCTATAAATTATAAATTTTTAAATTCTTATTTTTTCAGACTTTTTATATAAAAAATGACTTTTTAACTATTACATTCAGCATTTTATTTACTCTAATCTATCATCTTTTCTTTAGTGACAGTTTCCTTTTGGCTTTTGATGTTAGAAAACATTTAATATCCTCCTATAATCTGATTATATTCCGCTATATTTCTTTATGGTTTACACATTTTTATTTTGCACCTTTATTTATTTACATTATCTAGAATTTATTTTGTGGTAAAAGTATGAGGAAATCTACTTAACACATTATATGACCTAAAATCACTCGTATAAAAACAGCAAAAAATAATACAAAAAGACAGAATGAGAGACTGAGCATACTAATAAATGTAGACAGAGAAATACTTGTGAAATCAAAATGAAGAAGTGTATTCCATACTGTAGAAAGATAGCTCAAAAAACACAATAAATATCAAAATTGGAAAAGAAGGACAGATAAGGCACTTATCACTTTCAGATGATATTTTCAATATTATCCAAACGTTTATGTAGAATTGTATAGATTTTTAAATACTTTAAAAATTAATACTAAGTATGGCCACTAAAATATTAAAATATTTAGATAGCATGTATTCATTTGAAAGATTTTCATATAATAATATGTAAAACATCTTTTATTTAGTGTTTTAAAGATGATTAAAAATTGTCTAAGATAAACTGAGTCCAGGTTGTTGTGGTAGAACACTATACACATGTATTGGTAAAAAAAAGTATTCATATTTTTCTCCTGTTTTCTACATCTTGCAAACAGAGGGACTGACTCTATTGTTCAGTAGCAATATAGAAATATTAGCTCTCTCTGGAGCAAAGAGCAGGTTGTTTACTGTGTATTATAAAAGACTCAGTTCCCTAAGCTCAAAATTTCTCTCCTGTATCAAGTCACCATACATGGGTGTCACCTGACCCTTTTCTCTCTGCTTTGTGGAACTGAGGATCTGGAAATCTAAACACTTTTTGATATTCTGGGTGTTTCTGTTGCTATATATAAAAATAGTACTTTGTCCCTGACTCAGTTTTGTGTATTCTGCCTTTGAAGCTACTCATGTGTACTCTGTCATGAAACTATGGCAAGATAATTTGTTAACTTTCAAGTAAATTAAAAATCTCAGAATAATTCGCAGTTCTTAAGAATGTGTACATATACACAATTATTAAATATTTACAGATGAGCCAATAGTTTCTGTTTTTTTAATCACTATAGAGCAAATAATTATATTTAATTAAAATGACCAAAATAATACTCTTAATATTTGGCACTAATTTTTACTTATGGTTCTAGTTATCATCTCTTACAGTCACAGTGTCTGAACAAAGATGTTTGTTCTTTGTTTCAGGGCCCTTACAATTAACAATAAAGTTCTTATAAATGTTTGCTTATGCACTTATTTATAGGACTCTAGTTCAGGGCCCTTACAATTAACAATAAAGTTCTTATAAATGTTTGCTTATGCACTTATTTATAGGACTCTAGTTAGGTGAAAAACGCTTTTCAATTTCTACACAAGACCTGTCATACTTCCGTTGTGCCCTTTCTTCAAATCAGTTGGAAAGAATGCCTCATCAAGCTTCAGGTCTATCTGTAGCACTAACATGTGAGCTGAGAGGGCAACCTTTCAGTGGATTATTTCTCTTAGCCTCTGTGAGGATTTTGCTCTTTGCCACTGAAAGAGCATTGTGTATCTGTGGTCTGTGTGAAAAGTGTCATTTCTTCCCTTGATTCAAGCTGACAAAGAATTAGCTTCTTGGCAGCACTGTGATTTCTGGAAGCCTTCGCTAACAGGGCTTTTGCTTAATTTATTTAGTTCAAATGCGTTTTTAAAAATTTGAACAACTTTCTAAAAAATACAAAACAAATAGATGAGTTTCAGTGTTCCTTCTGATAAAAAAAAGAGATTCAAAGACTTGTCTAAACATTATGATCTGTATGGATATATGTTTAATATATATGCTAAGACAGAAAAGACACTAGCTAACATGTACAAATGCTGCGTATATGTCAGACACTGCTCTGTGGATGTTTCATCATTAGTTTCCATGATCTATAAAACAACCTTGTAGAATCAGTATTGTATTTTCCATTTTACAATACTAGGAATTCACAACATCTAAGTAGTTAATCCAGCATAAATATTTGCTTTTATGACACTTTGTGTAACATTTTTGGGATTCTTCCATCACCCTATATTTCTCATTAAGAAGAAAGATGTTTTTTTAAAAAGATGCATTCATACTAAAATGTACCCATCTCAAAAAATAGACATTTGAAGCATATGTATTACTATAATTGAATTATTTCTAACCTATATGAGAGAATACAAAGATATACTATTTAATGATCTAAAAAATTAATTTGCTAAAGCAGGTTTAAGGAAAAATGTGAATACATTGACTACATATCTATTTAGGTAAAAAAATGAAGTCCATTTATGCTGATTAATTATAAAATGTGTCCTCTAGTCTTCTGTTCTTTCTCTTCCTATATCTGTGTTTTGAAGTATCACCTAAATGAGTCACTCAACATAATATGGTAGACAGAATTCCAAGATGGGCTCCAATATGTCTACCCTTTTCCCAGGAGTGCAGGTAGAACCTATGAACGTGATGGAGACAGTTGTTCCTTTAATAAAGTAACATTATATGGCAAATGGGATTGAGGAAACACTTCTGTGATTACATTAAGCTATATAAGACTCCTTATAATCAACTGGAGAGGGAGGCAAATCATAGAGCTATGCTCCTGCTGGCTTGAAAGAAAGCCATGTAGCGAGCAGCTTTATGGGACACATGTCAAGGAACCACAGACAACCTCTAAAAGTCAAGAAAATTCCCGGGCCAATAGCTAGCAAGAAAATGGAGACCTCAATTATTTGGCTACAAGCAAATACATTTGATCAGCAATAAGTAAGTTAGGAAAAGGATCCTGAGTTTAGGCATTAATCACAGTGCTGGCCAACACCTGTGTTGAAGGCTTATGCGACCTGAGCTAAGAACCTAACTGATTGCAGCTCGGACTTCTAACCTACAGAATTGAGATTATAAATTTGTTTTGTGTTAATCCTCTAAATCACGGTTACTTGCTATGAGGTAATATAAAATCAATGTAGATGACACTGATCATTTTGTTGAAAACATTCATTTAAATAGCTTTATGAACATTAAATGTTGTGCTATGTCTATATGGAAAGGCACGATGAAATATTATATGAGGCACAGTGAGTGAGTACACACCCAAAGAGTACTGCCAAAAATCTGTACAATAAAGTCTTCAACTGAAAGCACAGTAAAATAGTCAAAGGTATTGATAAGTGTCTTTAAAGATGACAGATAGCCAGGCTAGGTGGCTCAGCCTGTAATCCCGCGCCTTTGGGAGGCTGAGGTCAGTGGATTGCGTGAGTCCGCGGGTTCGAGACCCGCCTGGGCAACTTGGTGAGACCTCATCTCTACAATAAATCAAAACTACGCGCCTGTAGTTCCAGCTCCTTGGAAGGCTGAGGCAGAAGGATTGCCGGAACCCAGCAGGTCGAGGCTGCGGTGGCTGGGAGTGGCCACTGCACTCCAGTCTGGGTGACAGAGTGAGACTCCAACTCAAAAAAAAAAAAAAAGTTCACTTTAAAATATATAATTAAAAGGATATATAAAATCTGAGAACAATTCTAGAAGAATAACATTGCACAGCCTAGGAAAATATAACTTTTATTGGCATATTGAATGCATTTTAAACTATGTTTTTTTGTGGTATGAGGTAATTATTAAAAATCAATCTTAAGCTGACAGTTGTATGTAAAGAAGTGAAAATTAGATGCTGGCATAATTATTTTTTATTCAGAAAATTTTATCTAACATAGTATGGAAATATATATGTCAAAATTACTAAGGCTGCTTATTATTGCTATTAAAATATTTGATGTATACGTTATTTTTTTCTTACATTAAAGAATGACACAGTAAACAATGATTATTTTAATAATAAAGAGTCCACTTCAGATTTAATATGCTATGATATGCCACAATATTTAGAATCAAACAATAAATATAAAATTACTTTTTATTAATTTGCTACATGGTGTTGTGAGGAAAGTAATTTACAAATTAATTTCTAAACCAAGTTCATAGTGTACTTTTCTTTTAAACCACTACTTGTGCACTATCAATTATAACAACAATCAGAATATATGAGGTTTTGTGTGAAAAGCAGCAAAGTATCTTTGACACATAATTAGAATCTTAAATTAATCACTGTCTGAATTCAACTTCATTTTAGCATGCATAGCAAAATGATAAATTATAGCAGTTGGAAATATGGCACATTTAGCATCATATATGAAAGGAGGAAATTCAATGTGAAACAGGATTACATACTAAGTTTAATCACCCTATTTTTGGAGACTAGTATAAAACCTTTCATGCTATTCCATCTTTTCCATATGAAGCACAAAGCTTATGTAGGTCATATATGACTGACTTCAGCAATTTTTCATTTTCAGCTTACTTTTCTTTTTGTGCTATATAAGCAATTTTGTATTTTTAAAATGCTTCACAAAGAAATTATTTAATCTAAGAAAGTGAAGATTTTCAAGGAAAAATACCCATAAGAAGCATAAATAATTTTATGTATTATTTGTGGCTTTTAACAAATAGAAAGCCAAAATTTCCCCTAAACCATAATCATTTGATGTAAATATCTGTGACTATCACAAGTTCTAAGTGATTAAACAAAGCTCCTGTCTGCCTTTTAACACATTCCCTGGAGTTTTAATTTTTTTAAGTGGGAAATTTATCTTTAAATCTCCTACTTTATTAAATCTTTCTTCATTACTAATCCAATTGGTAGTCTGCATGTCAGCTGAGTTTAACAAGAATTTATGAAGAATTTGGAGTATGCCAGGTATGTGTTGAAATAGAAGGCAGGTATAGGAAATGAGTAAAACATGTTCTATACACTCAAGTTGCTTAAAGCCTTTTGTGATTGAAAAATCCAAAATGCATAGTATTGGGTTAAGGTCTGGACAAATGTGAGCACACAGAGAAAGAGCATTGAGTATTCCGCCCAATACTGGATTGCATAAATGACTTTCTGGAGTTGAATAAACATTGAACGATGTCTGGAAGGAAAGGAAGCATGTGGGCCAATAAGTGAAATGTGTACAGGGTGTGAGAGCAGAAAAAAAAAAGTAGACTGTTAAGATTTAATCATTCAGATCGCATAGTGCATGTAAAAATGTAATATGCATTCATAGCATTTATTTGACTGTTTTCTAAATTGAAGCAAGTCATAGCTGGAAACAATACTGGAGAGGTAGGCAGTTGTAAAGACTGTGCTGCATTGTGATGAAATGGGCGGTGTTTAAAACTTTACAGCTTCATGTCTAAAAGCATTCATAGTATTGATAATACTGCAGAAACTTCCTTGTGAATACACGTAAAAGTGATTATATCTACCTGGGTAAAAGACATAAAACTCCTTGAAACATTAATAAATTATTGTGTATATACAGTCAAACCTGCAGGTTCATAAAAACAGTTTGTCTTTAACTCTATTTTGAAGATTGTATTTAAGAAATAGACTACTTATGCTGCTCTCTGATTTAGGCTTTTGAATACTTCCAAGTGCTTAGAAAGGTACAAGTGTGAGACACTAAAGATTTAGCGAGATCACTTTAGAATTACGATGTTTCTTTTCCTAACTAGGTTGACATATGAACCTCTAAACACAAAAGATTTAAATCTGAAGAAAAGGCAAATGGCATGGTCTTTGCAGTTATGACATAATATAGTATCTCTCACTTATTCTTAAAAGTATTTAAGGATGGAGATCCATTAGCTTCTTGTATGACCCTAAACTATCTTTATTGCTAGGAAACTATTTAATAAATGTAATTTTGTAACAATCTTATCTTGCTGAAATTCAGCTGCTGTGCTAGAAGCATAATTGGCTTGATTTTAAATTGTAAGTTCTCCATTAAATTTCACGGTATTGTCGTTTAAATTTTAAAAGCTTAGTAGTCAAAAAGAACCTCTAAAGTAAAAAAAAAAAAAAACTACAACAATTCTATGTTTCAAAGGATAAACATTTAAAACATGTTTGACAGATAGCTAAAGAATATAGCTATTTTTTGTATAGACAGTATTTTTAAAAGAAAGAAGATATACATCACAAGAATAACATGCACAAGAATAAATTTTGTATTTTGTGTTTCATATTGTTTTAATACACATTATCAGTAATTCTTCATTAGCAACTCTCTTTTTTACTAAATTATATTTGGTCATATTCTTTTAAGTATAAATGGAATCATGGTTTACAGTTAAACCTAAAACAAGTCTCAAAAATGTATACAGTTTCCAGTGGTAAGGTATTTAAATAAATTTTATACTAAAATAAGTGCTTTTGTCATCTCTTTGTCAAGCATATTCATGCTGTGTATGCTATACACCTATTAGATACTTAATAATGTTTTCAGTTTTTCAATTTAAAAACTAGTGCTGTATATTACTATTTAGTAATAGTTCAGTGCTATCCGCAATTGCAGGTATCCACTGGGTGTTTTGAAATATTCCTCACAGATGGGGGGCAGAGGCGACTGAACTGTTGAGGAGTATTTAATAAAATAGTTATCTTGACTGAATGACTCTCATTTATAGTGTTTCCTGGGTATCTGCTAGAAATTTGCTAGAATAATATATTGTACTCTATTGACTAATCTTTTCTGTTTGAGATGGCACTGTCAGGTATGACTAACAGAAAAATCTCTACTAAGAAACATTCATAATGATGTTTTTATATTTTAACTGAATTATTGTTCCCATTTTATAAATTAGTAGCAAATTCTGAGAGCTAAATAAAATAAGGATAATTAAAAGTCACAAGGTTTGGAAAACTTGAGAAATAAAAGAAATCTTAGAAAATGTGAAGAATTTTATAGTCAAGATTAAATATCTTGATGATTAGACAAATAAAAAGTATTCTCTACATTAGCCAATAAAAGAAAGTTTTTAGATTTTGAAAATTAATTTCAATATACAATATTTCAAATGTATAGTATGATTCCAAGCACACAGAACTGCTGAGTTATTACTGTAGAAACTTTTTACTGTTAATGAACATTACAAGGAATTTAAGATGAAAAACTTGCCTGAAGAATACATATTTAGGAAGACAGAAAATTAATTTAAAATAATACTGCAAATTTCTCTGTGCTCCCTCAGAAAGTAGAAAATATATAACTCATTCTGGATCATTTATTAATACTGGAAGAAAATGTGATAGTAGACCCATGGACCAATGTGTTTTGGTGAACAGTTTCTTTCTGGTCCACAATGAAGTAAGTATTGAAGTCAGGAGTATTATTTTAGATTTTACAAAAGTATTGGTTTGCAAATAGAGATATATACAGGGGTACCAAAAAAAGGCATATACATTTTAAGTGTGATGTTCACTCAAAAGATGGTGCTAATCAAATGAACACTAGCATCACCATATGACAGACAGCACAAAGAAAATGGCAAAAGCACGGCTGAGCAAATGACATAATACACATTGCTACTGAAATTCAGTTCTTCAAAAAGTAATACATAGATAACATTGCTTAAAATGTGTATACATAATTTTTTGCACCCCTGTATTGGTCTTTTATTATAGTTTGAAAAATGCTGAGTGTAGCCAGGCTCGGTGGCTCAGCCTGTAATCCCGCGCCTTTGGGAGGCTGAGGTGAGTGGATTGCCTAAGCCCACGGGTTCGAGACCCGCCTGGGCAACTTGGTGAGACCTCATCTCTACAATAAATCAAAAGATCAGCTGGGTGTGGTAGTGCATGCCTGTAATTCCAGCTACTCGGAAGGCTGAGGTGGAAGGATCGCCGGAGCCCAGCATGCGAGGCTGCGGTGGCCGGGAGCGGCCCCTGCACTCCAGTCTGGGCAACAGAGTGAGACTCCAACTCAAAAAAAAAAAAAAAAAAAAAAGAAAAGAAAAGAAAAATGCTGAATGAGTAAATACATGTTATTTTACTATACATTCTCCTCTGCAAGTGAAGCAATTGCAATCTATGGCATTTTCTTGAAAATGAAAACCTCATAGTAATTACAGCAGACCACTTTAGCTGAGACTGATGTATGTTTGTCCATTAGCTTAATCACCTTTGTCACTTCATAATGATTTAATATATATATGTGAAATATATGAAACATTTAAGTTATTAATCTCTTGCAGACACATACACAAGCAGACACACATGGGGACATAAGGTAGGAAGAGAATGTGTGATTACTTTATTAACTCTTGCTGAAAGAACTGGTCATCAAAATAAATAGTCTCTTTTAAAAAAGAACATTAACTCCATTACAGAAATTTGGATAAATATGCTATATTTCCCCATAGAGTTGAAATGCTTATGCATAAAGTACTCTGTTAATCATGATTTTATCAATATTGTAACAAATGTTTATGAAATGCTTATTATGTATCAGATCCTATTCTGAGGACTCGCTCTCTGTTATTTTATTTCTCATAAGACTATGAAGTAGGGAGAATTACTACCTCATTTTTACAGATGAGGAAAATGAGGTTTAGATACATTAAGTATATTGTCCAGGATAAGTATCTTTATAGTGATACTGATTCACCCAGTATATTTGTTAGTATTTTATTTGTACAACAAATTTATTTGGTATGATTTAGTCTCTTCCAGGGAGAGAAAGAAAGATATAACTGATATCAGGCATAAGAATCAGGGGTCTCTTATATAATGCATATTATATATTATATATAATAAGATATATATATCTTAAATATAATGTATATTCTTTTTTTTTTTTTTTTTGAGTTGGAGTCTCACTCTGTCGCCCAGACTGGAGTGCAGTGGCCGCTCCCGGCCACCGCAGCCTCGACCTGCTGGGCCCCGGTGATCCTTCCGCCTCAGCCTTCCAAGTAGCCAGAACTACAGGCACACGCTACCACACCTGGCTAATTTTTGTTTTATTGTGCAGATGAGGTCTTGCCAAGTTGCCCGGGCGAGTCTTGAACCCGCAGGCTCAGGCAATCCACTCACCTCAGCCTCCCACAGGCGCGGGATTACAGGCTGAGCCACCGAGCCCGGCATATAATGTATATTCTAAGGCTACACTGCAGAGTTTGATTCAGGGTTTATAAGAGGACCAAGAATTCTAGATTTTCATATATTCTCCAGATAAATCTGATGTATGTGGTCCAGTGTTGACAATTTGAGAAATACAGATCAATGCTTAACATCAGCAACAAACAGAGATCCCGGCCATTGCCAGACTATTGCTGCCATTGCCTTACTAGAATCTGGTGTGGCCATGTGCTCTTTGAGCTATGACTGTTCCCATGCTTCCTAGCTTTGGCTACCTTTCCTACCTTAGGGAGGTGAATCTCCTCTTTCTTTCTCTCTCTCTTTCTAAATATACTATATTTTCTAATCTAAACAAACAAAAACAAACAAACAAGCAGAGATCCCATAAATTCTAACAGACACAAGCAAAATCTTAGGAAAGTTTAAAAGCTGTACAAAATAACTATTAAATGATTGTATAGAGGAAGATAAAATGAAAAGAAATAGATTCAGACATTAATATCTTGAAAATATTGTTAAAAATATAGGTATACATTTTTAGAAGATTTGCAAATTAGTAGATCAATTTTACTATAGCATGCATGCATAAGGTCTAGAGTTGTAATTTGAGGTAATTGTGGAACAAAAACCTTGATTCAAAATGTAGGAGAGTGTTGTGCGATAGACAGGCTTTGAAATTTCAAGCTAAGTTTTCTGAACTTCACAAGTTGGTCCCAACAGTATCATTGGCTACCATTAAATAAACAAATGCTTGCAGCTACTCCCTCCAGAACATGTTATATAGACTTGCACATGATGCAGTAGGCCAAATAATGACCCTCCATCTCCCAAAAATATATCTCTGAAACTAATGCATATGTCATGTTACATGGCAAAAATGATTTGCAGATATAATTAAGGTCAAGGATTTTAAGATAAGAATTTTGACCTCTATTATCTAGATGGACTCCAGCCAGTTACGTGGACTTTAAAAACTGAGAAATTTCTTCACTTTGTGTCAGAGATGTGTGGAGGAAGAAAATAGCAGATAGATGCATCAGAAGGGGAAATTAGACAGATTCCCAGTGTAGGAAGGATTCAAAGCAACAGCTGGTGACTCTAAGCTATAGAATCTCTGTATAGAGAGAAGAGAAACCCATAGAATAAATGGGCAGTCCCCAGCTGATAGCCAGCAAGGAAACAGAGGACTCAGTCTTACAACCCTGAGGAACTGGATCATGGCACAACCGGAATAAGCCCAAGAGTTGATTTTTCCCAAAGCTTTTGAATAAGAACCCAATCCAGTGACATTTTTATTTTAACTTTGTGAGACACTGAGCAGAGAAACCAGCAGAAACTACCAGAACTTTTCACCCACAGAACTGTGAGGTAATACGTATTTTTTTGTGGTTAATGCTGTTAAATTGAAAACTAAAATGTACGGTAAAAGTTACATATCCTAATTCAATATCTGAAGATTCTACACTATGATAACCAATTCTTCTGCACAATCTGAGTGCCTAAAATCCTATATTTTAAGTCAGGACATCCCAAGCACACAATACAATGACATAAAATATAAAAATTCATTTTCCCTAAGGCAAAAACGATGGACAGAAATTTAATGTTGTATACGTAGAAACAATGGGGAGTTGTGAAAATATTTTTGAGTATGGATACCTAAAACCTAACAGACAAACCAAAAGCATGCCAACATCATAATTCATAAGTACATTTTCAAGATACTTAGTACTTACTGCAAGAATAAGCTAACCTAAAAATATCTTTGTATTTTGATGAACAGAATACAGGTTTTCTATCAAAGAGTTCTTAGTGGAAAATTATTGCATTACTAACTTTCTTCAATGTTGCCAAAATTACACCTTAAAATTAAGGCTTTGTGGTTGTAGTGTTTTAAACTATGAATTAAGTTGCCAAGATAAAATATGTTCACCTATTGTGAAAGCTCCTTAGAGAAATAATGATCATTACTATCACAATGGAGGAAAGTAAGTCTTGGAATTCATCCTCCTTTGCTAGACAAAAGACAGTTCAGAAAGGTATTAAGTAAAAAACAGTGTTCAAAACTGCTGCTTGTGACATTATTTAGGCCATAAAACAGATAAAGTATTTTTTCTCAGTTATTTGCTAGAGGATTTGTTTTCTAGTGAGAAATATAGCAACATATGAAACATATGAAATAATGTCTAGTTTAAAACTTTCCCCACATACAAAATGTTAGCCTTTATACTGTAACAATTTTGTTTTATATATTATTTTCTGGTATAGTCCTTAAACATATAATATTTTAAATTATTTTGTGTTTTATAAAATAACTGCTCCTCCTACTGTTTTTATGTATCTCTTGATGATTATCCTAGACCTGATGTGATCAGTTCTAGTAAACTGGTCCCTGCAAAGTGAATTTAAATCTGACGTGATATCCCTATGGTTAAGAGAGAGACTTTTTCCTAAACTAGAAGGAAATTTTATTGCCCAGTCACATTGGTAAAAAAAAATACAAATCTAGCATTTCTACCTGAAATTATCAGCAGTAAATTATTTTTTTCATCAGAATTATTTTGGCCGGTACATTGTTTTTTTAAAAGAAAAGCATGCAGATTCTGTAAATTTTTGACACCCTCAGCAGAGCCAACAGACCACTCCATATTAAAACAATACTTCTGTAGTAAAATATATGAATATCCACATGAATTACATTTTTGACAGCCTCAGCAGAGCCAACAGACCACTCCATATTAAAACAATATTTCTGTAGTAAAATATATGAATATCCACATGAATTGGGATAAATAAATATCACAAATATCTCTAGTCATTTGGTACTGGTTTTGATGCCAAATGAGTTTGTACCAAACTTACACGGAAAACTAAACGAAACAACTTTCAGTTTTAAAAGTTTTCAGTTTTCCTCTTCGTGGTTTATGGCTCATGGACCTATGGTGCTGGAAAGGTTATTTTAGGAATGAAAGATATCAACGCTTCTCTCTTCTTGACTTTTTTTCCCTCTTGACTCTAACTTTCAGAGAAGACAAATTACTAGTTTACTTTCTGGTGGCAACACACAGCACAAGGAAGTATAGGGTAGAGTCTATGATGCCTGAATCACAAATTAGGTCTAGTGTCCTCTTACTCTCTCGTTCAATTATCTTTTATTAATACCTAGCCCTTTACTAATTTCATGGTCTCATCTCCTAAGAATATATATGAAAGAGATTTTCCTATGTCTAGGCATAGGGATAGGAAACATTAAAGTCCATTAACTCTAGCATTTTATTGTACATTCATAATTAACAAGAAGGCAAATTTCATGTTGGGAGAAGATTTGAGGTAAAACAATGGGCTGTATCTCTTTTCATGTTAATTATTCTTCCATTGCCATACTTGAAAAATTCTTGTTGGACTACATTAAGGGAAGTAGTTCCTTTTATATCACCATTACTTACCTTCATAATATACTTTAAACCCATGAGCACTAACTGCAAAATCACTGGTCAAACGTAGTGAGAACACAGACTTGGTACTTGTCACTGGCGGTGGCAGATGGAATCCTGTTAACCTAAAAACAGAATGAAAATAACTGTTAGAGACATACTTATTTTACCTAATAGTGTTTAGGGAGAACTGAAAGTCATATTATCAAATCCCCAAGTTTTCTGTAATACATAGGTATGTACTTATGGCATGCTAATTAGAAGTAATTCATCAAAAGCAATTACTGTAAGTTCATATAATTATAGTTATATACATAGATGCATGTGTATATTACTGTTTATCATATCAATCACATCTATAATTTGTATAAAATTGTTGATTAATTCAACTTTGAGAAATAATGAATAGTGAGAGTATGTATTTGTGCATATTTTATGCCATTGGTTCAGACAACTGAGCTGTTAGAAGAAATTTTTATCAAAATAATTATTTTTCTGATAGTTTAGAACATATATAAAGACAGGAAGCATTTATTTAAATTTAATAGTGAAGAAAGAGATGTGATTTTATAAAATCTTGAAACTGAAATGCTTACATATGAGTTTTGTTTTAGCAGATTCCAAAATTCCACTGTTTTATTAAAATAAATATATCAAACATGCTTTTTTGTGAATATTTCATATGATTACATAACGAATAATTGCCTGATATTTCTGCCTATAGTTATTTTACTAATAATTTACTGCATATAGATACAAGCTTGAATAGTATAAAATTAATATATAATTGACATATTTTCTAAAGCTGAAAAGAAAAATTAAAAATAAGAAAAATTATACACATGTGATAGAATTTTCTAAACAGTAATGAAAGTACATAATTATTTATTTTTCTGTCATGTATCTTTATGTTCTTTTCCTCTTGTTATTGTTATACTATTTTTACTTATTAAAACATAAGACAAAGAATATATGATATTTGTATGTACTTGCGAGTTTTTGCCCATCATTATACATGTAGAATTAATTATATTGATACTACCATATATTTTTATTGCTGCATTGCTACAATTCTCAAGTTTATGTCAAGTCTCCTTACACTCTAAAAAATTATTGAGAAATCTCCCCAAATTTTGTGGGCTAAATCTATGAATATGCCCACCAACTTTAAAACTGAGACAGTTTAAAATGTGTACTGATTATTTTATTTTTAATTTTAAAGTGTCTACTGATTATTTTATTTTTAATTTTAAAGTGTGCACTTATCACTTTACCCATTATATGTTAACAAAGAAATAACTACATTTGCCAACAACAAAAAAGGAAAGAATGCATTTCATAGTATTTTTGGAAATCCTTTCAATGTATGGCTTAGTAGAAAGCACTAACTTCACATATCTACTTCTTTATTCAATATTTTACAATATATTGTTTTAATTGATGGATATGAAAAACACTTGGACTCTCTTGGATGTCTAGTTGGAATAAGGGGGAGTATCTTAGTAGATTTTGCAATAAAAGCATATACACCTTGATATTAAACATTACAGGTTATTATCCATGCTGAATTTGAAATATCAGTAATATGTTGTACTCTGTAACATTAGTATTAATTGATTTGCCTTCCCCTTATAATGAATGTTTTTGTATTAAAAAATTATGCATTGGGCATTGGGGAAAAAAGTTGATTTACTGAGTTGTAGAGATCCTCAAAATGTTGGTATATTTCATTACATATTATAAAAAAGTCATGTTTGTTGTTATTGCTGCTGATCTCTCAGGAGAATCATTAAATGTGGGGAAGCTGTAAAGTTACAGAAGTGTATTGAGGTTTTCTGAACTTTTATGTTTTCTCAAAAGCTCAACTATTAACATTGATAATAAAGTGTATTTGTCATTTTTCTTGAAGTGATATCAGGATAATTTTTTTATTTCAAGAAAATATATATCTAATACCCAAGTGTGAATAACCATAGTTTCTGTCAATCATTATTTTAAGGAAAAAAAGTATTCCATTAAAAAAGTGGCTAGTTCAGCTGAAAACTAAACCATGTAACTGTTTTTGACACAACCCTGTCATATTTTGATAGGCGTAAGAAAGGCTATTTGTACATTTCCCATTTTATCACACTGGTAATTAAAAAGAATACTATACGGTAGAGATGTAATGAAATAAATATTTATAGCTTTAATGAGGACATTCTTAAGTAAAACTGGATTTTTTTCTTTTCTTTTTTGGGGGGAGGGAGTACTGGAAGTGTGTGGCAGTAAAGAATACAATGACTAATGGTTACTAGTGCTACATTGAGACTACTAATTGAGTTGTGCTATTCAACAGCAATCTTACCCACCATTATTTTTGTACCTTGAGGGCAAACATCACTGCAGTGAAAAGGGCAAATAATAGCTCAGTAATATTATGGAAATGGTTTTGACCATATGGACACCTCTGAAAATGTTGCAAGACCCTCAGGGATTCATGGACCATATTCTGGGAACTGCAGATGTATGACATCATTTCATCGACTTATTTTACTGTTAATGGATATTTGTGATGTTTATAATTTATCCAATGTGTTTTTATCAGTATACTTTAAAAGTTTCACTCATACACGATTCGTAGCGTTTTCTCTTGTCTACATAAGCATTTAAAATTTTAAATTTTCTCCTTCTTACTACACAAACTACATCCTACAAAGGACATCACAAAACTCTTTTTAAAATTCCTTTTTGGTTTCTTCTTTAGTACCTAGTTAGAAGTATATCTCGTAGATTATAAACATATGGTTTAGTTCTAGTTATAGTTTTTTACCAATGCCTATCTCATCTGCATTATACTCAGATAACGTTTTGTGTATGAATTTAATCCTTTGAAATTTAGGATTTGCTTTACAAGTAAGATATATATATTTTAAAATTCTGTGCATGACTTTCTTATAAAGAATAGGTGTATTACTTTCTTATTCCTAATCCAAGTCACCACAAACGTAAACAACACTCATATCACCTAACAGCTATATAGGTATGGAAAAAATGTAGTTCACCTGTTTCTCTGTTTAGAGTTTCATAAGGCTGAAATCAAAGTGTCAGATGAACTGAATTGCTTTCTGCAGACTGTGAGTTATACTGTGTCTACTAGCACTTCAAAGCTTATAAGGCTGTTGCTGAAATTCAGTTCCACGAAATTATAAGATTAACATCCCTATTTCCCTGCTGGTTATTGAACTGGAGTCATTCTCAGCTTGTAGAGGCTACCTTTACTCTTGGTTTGCATGCCCCTTTCCCCATCTTCAGAGTCAGCAATGGCAGTCCAAGTCCTATTTCTAATCTTTCTGTCCTTCCCTTCTGCTTCACCTCTCTGCTGCTGTTTCTGGCCCTTCTGCCTCCAGTTGGAGTGAGCTATTTTCTTTTAAGAGTCATGTAATTAGATTACGTCCAGCAGGATAATGTAAATACTTCCGTATTTTAACATCTGTAACTTTTTTTCTCTGCCAAAGTCCCTTTTGAAATGTAACATATTATATTTACAGATTCTGGGGAAACTATTATTTTGGGACAATTATTCTGCCTACCATGATGGCTATTCAACATTTGCAAGGCACAGTTATGTTCAAATTGTCTCTGAAGGAGATATGCAAAAATATCTCGATATAACCATGGATTTTTTATATTTTTTATACTTATTTATGTCCATTTAAAAGTATTTTGGGCCTACATTTTTAGGTGTGTAAAAGTTTATATGATTATATTTCCTGGTGAATGAAACATTTTGTCTTTATGAGGTATCACACTTTATAATAATGATTGTATCTTAAGCTTTATCTTATCTGATAATAATATGACTATGACTTCTATTTATTAGAATTAGGTTGTCACATCATTTTACCTTCATCTTTTTAGTATTCTTATTATTTTAGATGTAATACAGCTATAACATACTTGGGGTATACTTTTATATATTTGAAATATTATAGTGTTCTAATCGAATCTTAGTCTTTGTCCTTCTATTGATAACTATATTCAATGAATTATAACATCCATACAGAAGATTACATAAATCAGAATTGTACAAACTGCTGAATTATCACACATTAAACATGTTTCAAATCAAGAAATAAAATATTGTCAGCAATACTGAAGGCTTGTGGAGGCTCCCTCCAATTCATTACTATCTTCAGAGATAACCACCACTTTGAATTCGAACAAAAAAGTTACATTTTAAAAATTTACATTCGTTAGATCATATAATAAAATTATTCTGCCTCTGGTTTACTTGACTAAACATTTTATTTGTTTTATTACAGTAGTGACATAGAACTTAATGTTTATTTTTATATATAATTTCATTTTATAAAAGTATCTCAATGTATTTTCCTATTCTACTGTTGGAGGACATTTTTTCTGTTTTAGTCTTCTGTAAATAATGCTGCTATAAATATGTTGTATGTTTTATAAGCATGTGCACATATTTCTATTGGGAATGTACCTAGAAATAGAATTGCAGAATCACAGAGTAACATACAGGTTGTTAAATATGCAGATTTTTAGATATTTTTCAACTTAATTTCTTAAAATAAAAACGTAACAAAATATTTGGCACTTTAAATGCTCAGAGAATTTTACAAATGAACAAAGAACGTTTCCAGGAAAAAAGAAAGGGCAAATTGGTTTGCAACACACACAAACAACCCCGAAAGCTCTATCTGTTCATCACCAGACTCTTATGATGTTATATATAAGGTTATGTAATAAATGATGACCTTCCAAGATGCCCATGCACTAATCCTTAAAATTTTTAAATATTTGACCTCGCATGGCAGAAAGAATTTTGCAGATATAATGAAATTAAGATATTTAGAATGGGAGATGACCCTGTATTACCTGGATAGGCCCAAAATAATCACAAGGGTCCTTATAAGAGAGAGTTCAGAGGCTTAATAACAGAAGAAGTAGGAGGGATGCAATTGCTGGCTTTGAAGATGGAAGAGGTCTACCAGCCGAAGTCAAACTCTAGAAGCCAAAAAAGATAAGGAATAGCTTCTCTCCTAGAACTCCAGAAGAAATGCAGCCTGTCCACACCATTATTTCAGCCTAGTGACACTCATTTTGGACTTCAGTCCTCCAGACAACAAGATCGTAAATTTGTATTGTTTAAGTCACTACGTTTGTGACAATTTGTTGCAACAGCAATAGGGAATTAATATACAGCTCTCTTGTGAGTTTTGCAATATACATTTTTAAAGTAGCTATATAAATACTAATTTATTCTATAATTGAAAATGGGAGTCCCATGGAATCTTAGTGTCTATTTTAAGTCACTTAGACTGGTGTTGATATCATACAAATTACTAGATTCAGAATCTATTAGTATAGTATTTATTTAATTATAACAAAAAAAACTCTCTCTGTTGGTATATTATGCAATTATATACTCACATTATAAAACACAAGGGACTGAGAAAAATTAAACAACTTGATCAAGTTCACAGTAAAGTCACATCCCAAGACCACAACTTGATTATTGTCTCCCAGATTCAAGTAAGCACTGTTTGACTTCTCGTCTTTGACACATTAATTACATTGAAACATTAAATATTTAACTACAAATGTGCATATTAATATATAAATTATTATTCAATTACAACTTTTACTCACTCAGATATTAAATAATGCAATATTTTAGGTAGTATTTAGAACACTTTTACTATCAAGCTATTCAAGGTAATAGAGAAGGACACCGGATAATTTTTCACTTTTAGCAAAAACTAGTTTTATGTACCTGTGTTTAAATAATCAGCGTTTAGTGGCATGTTGTACAATGGCACAATTTTTTTCAATAAATGAGAGAAGAAGATATATCTTTAAAGCTTGTTTTCATCTGATAGCTGTATCGTTCTGAGGATTTGTGGTAACTTGTTTTACTTGCTCTTAGAATATATTACATAACTGATTTGAAAATAAACTCAGTCATGTATCTCATTAGTATTTTTCATTATAAGACTTCATTTTGTAATTTCATATTTACGTGTGTGATTGTGTTACCTCTTTTCCTCCTTTGAACACTAAGCTTCAAAAAGTCAGTGTCCATGACTTGTGGTCGATCTCCAGTGCTTGCTTCGGTGAATACTGTGTAAGAGGCCCTCAGTGAATTCCTACTAAATTAATGAGTTGAGGTGGGAATAGAATGAAAATGCTACCTGAGCAATTTCTTTTTCAAACTAAGAACTGCATCCTTGGAACCCTCTTCTTAAGAATCATAAGAATTTAAATTTAACCTGGACTCAGTGGCTCAGCATGTAATCCCGCGCCTTTGGGAGGCTGAGGTGAGTGGATTGCCTGAGCCTGCGGGTTCAAGACCCGCCTGGGCAACTTGGCGAGACCTCATCTCTACAATAAAAAAAAAAAAAAAAAAAAAATTAGCTGGGCGTGGTAGCGCGCGCCTGTAGTTCCAGCTACTTGGAAGGCTGAGGCGGAAGGATCCCCGGAGCCCAGCAGGTCGAGGCTGCAGTGACCGGGAGCAGCCACTGCACTCCAGTCTGGGCGATGGAGTGAGACTCCAACTCAAAAAAAAGAATTTAAATTTAAATCTGATTTATAAGATTTGGATAGTTTAAGGAGAGACTCTTGCTTGAAAGACTTTTTTTCTCCATATTATCCTCAAAAACTAAAGAGATAAGATTTATCTATCTTTGAAATATCTTTCCAGTTACAACTATAGAATTCTAAAACTTGTTTTCAGGTAAAGCTAATATGATTCATATCTTTATAATATGTTACAAATTCACAGTACTTAAGTATATGTTTTTCATCTAGGCTTAACTTGTTTTCTAGGAAATTTAAAATTATGATATTTTATAAATAGGCATAATATTTTTCCATGGAGTCATTTGTACTGATTCAGATATTTGAAAAATTTAGTTTTTTACATATATTATTATTGTGTTATCAATTATATTCTTAATATTCCTATATGATGAATTGCATAGTAAATGGCATTGTAAATTTTTTTGAAAAGAGTACCAGAATCTAATTGTATTTTCCTTAACTATAGTTATAGAACTCCCAGCACAGAAATAATCAGTAAATTGTATAAATTCACGCAGCATGAAGGCAGTGGAGTAAAGATTCAAACTCATAACCTCAGACTTCAATTTATTTCTATTCCCACTATGATTTTCCCACAAGATAAATTATTTTTCTATGAAAGCAGAATGCATGAACTTCAAGTTCAACTATATTTCTCCACAGTACCCATACACGTTTCTTAAATAATTGGAATAAATGAGAATATGATTTGACCCACATAATAACTGTAAGTAGTCGAGGTTAGTAAGAACTGCATCATTATTATAAAGTCATCAAATTAAAGCTTGGGAAGGAAATGAGAAGTCATTGATTCCAATTGTTGACATCTTTATAACAACAACAAAAAAATCACCAGTGATTAGCAAAGATATTTCTCTATCAAGAAAGTTAAACAAGATTGGTAAACAAATATACCAGGGAAACATTCTATAATCATACATTGTAATTTTTTTTCAAAACTATTTTAAATGAAAGTCAAAAATTGAGAAGCAGTGGCCAATAAGGAGTGGAAATTTATTAATTCTATGAAGTAGCGATTTTTTTTTATCATCACAACAATCGTTATTATTTTCTCACCCTAACTGTGGCTTTAAAAATGTGTATAAACTCAAGGACAATCATTTCCCTTTAATATTTTGATCTTTATGGAGAATTCACAGCATTTCTTCTATTTTTCACATTTTGCTGCTATTTGGTGAATGTTTTGTCATGGATCAGGACTAGTCTATGATCGTTTTTCTAGTCCATTCTCTCATCTGACAGGATGGAACAAGTATTGACTGTTCTTTTTTTTTATCTTACATTTAATAGTCTCTAATTTATCATTTCTATTTCCTCCTACCTTCTACTCCCACATAAACCCCAAACATATCTTGGCATTTTTATGTCTTATTAGTCAAGAGACTCATTAGAAGCTGTTTGTTCTATGTTTGAAAAATTATGTACTATGCAAAATTATGCATTATACAAAAAGTTTGTAATCCTGTCACTTCCACCACCCCCTTTCAGATGAAAGCATTCTTGAAGCAATTCTTTTTCAAAAATTGAGAGACATGAATGATGCTTCATATAGTAATGACTAGTTATATAATTAATGTATATCAGATTAATATGAAAAGCACTAAAATAATGATTTGATAATACAAAATTCATAGAAATTTAAATTGCAAGAAAGTCATTTAAAATGTGAATGCTTATTATGCTCTTTAAAAATAGGTTGTACACATTTAATACTTATTTTCTAATTTATAAGAATTAATGTGCTGTATTGCAACTTAATGTTATGAAGAGTCTTAATGCTTTGGGATTGGTGACAAATAATAATGCATGTCTCATTATGTAAACATATTTATTAATTTTTATCTGTAAGAAGTTATTTCTGGTTACTTGAAAATCAAAAATGGCTTGATTTATACTTGTGTAACAATGTAATCAAATGACTATATTTTTTAATGTAATGTGTATATCAGCTGATTACAATATTAACAATATTTTTAGTTAAAGAACAAGTGTAAAAGCTATATTTTTCAATTAAAAGGCTATTCACCAGCCGAGCATGTGGCACGCATCTGTGGTTCCAGTTACTTGGAAGGCTGAGGCGGAAGGATTGCCTGAGCCCAGCAGGTGGAGGCTGAGGCGGCCATGAGCATGCTACTGCACTCCAGCCTGGGTGACAGATTGAGACTCCAACTCAAAAAATAAAAATAAAAATAAAGCTATTGGCATATTACTGCTTATAATAAGGTAAAACAAAAACATACAGGGAGGGAAGATGAAAGAGAAAGAAAGGAATACTGGGAGATGGGAGAAAAGAGAGACTGAGGTAAAGAGAAAGCGGAGATTGTGTGAACTTCATGTAACAATAAAGGTGGTAATATTACCAAACTCAGGATTTTGTGGATGTTAAATAAGAGAATCCATGTAGAATGGCCTAGTATATTTTCTGGGACCTAAGAAACAGTAATTAAATGTTAGTTTCATTAGTGATGTGACTCAAAATCTATTTCCCTTTCAGCTGCATTCTGTCCTGTTACTAAGTTATATTACATTATAACACCAGTATAATCACTGTGATTCCTTATTATTTACAGTAAGATATTTGGATATGAATTATCTCACAATTTTGCTTTGGCTTGAGAGTTCTGAAAAATGATCCAGAGATATGTAAAAGAATTCTTTACTGAAACAAACTATTAGGCTTTTTAATGTCAAATGAAAGGAAAAACCACAGGAACAAGCTGATATTTAAAGTAATGGCTGTTCTCTGAAAATAAATCATGCATGCCCTATTTATATTGGGTATGTGAAGCACAGAACAATAATTCATGGTTATGTCAAGATGTCAGTGGTAGCAATATTAAAGAAAAAGATGGCTGTGGCAACATTTGAATAATTATATCATTTGTTGAGAGCAAATGAGCTGAAGCTTCTGTCAAATATAAAATTCTGGATGCATCATGTGTGAAAAAGGCAGATTTACTGTGTTGGGAACATGTGCTTGGTATAGACATAGATACAGAAAGGGATATAGATAGAGATACACATATGGCTATGGATAGAGAATGGGATAGATATGGGTATGATATGAATATAGATGTAGATTAAAAGGTAGGCAATCAACATTCATTTTCACGCTTTTCTATCTCTCCAATCTATTGAATGGCTTGTTAATCTTGAAACTACACTTGCTAGGAATGTCTCTCTTTGTTAACAATGTTCTCTATTAGATTTTGCTAATGAAGTACTTTCATAAGATTTGGAATGTGAAGAAAAGTATAAACTATTATGTATTGGAGGGTAGGGACAGAGACTGCAGCAGTTGTTAGAAGTGAGGTTTATCATTTAACTTACCATAATTCTTATTTTTTAAAACAATGGTTCTGCAAGCCATTGAGCTCATCACTGTAAGTGTTTTCCCACAGTTCCTCCAAATTCCTGATTTTCTGAAAGTTAGTGAAGGCTCTTGATGACCTTCATACTCAGCCTTAAACTCAGAATTCTTGCTATTAAATGTCTTTCTGCTTAAACTATTTTTTCTTTCTCTTTTCTTTTCTTTTGAACAGAATCCTATAAAACCACTATCCTGTTGATGGACATTTATCCCCAAATAATTTTGGACTCAATTATTTCTTAGAGAATGATTGTTATTCTTTTTGTCACAAATGTGTTCCTTTGATTTCTAGTACAAGTACAGCGGTATGCAAATGATTCTCAGATAAAATGATGTTGACAGTATTTCCTTAACAAATTGTGTAAAACTGCATAATTTTTGTTACTCTCATTGTTGACATTTTTCTCTTCATAAATAAAAATAATGGTTGATGTTTAGTTACAATAGAAAAAATAAATAAACCATAATCCTACAGAATAAACTTTTTTTCCTTCAAAAATATAGATTGAGGCTATTCTTAACTTACTATATCTAGAATTACTATATTTCCACAACACTTATTTTTCCAGTGACTTTGGAGCTTAGTTTTCATGATCAACTTTTTATCTGGGTCCTATACAATATACTAATAAACATTTTCTTCAAAACTCAATCTTTTCAATTTGTTCCTTCCTTTGCTGCAAATAATTTGAAACCTCTATAATGTCCCACTTCCTGCTTTCTTTCATTGATTCATTGATCTTTAATGCTATAAGTAATTTTAATTTCAGAGGCAGTCTAGTTTACCCATTGAGAAAATTGGAAATACAAGGAAGTTATGGTGGACAATTAATCAATATTAGAATATTAGACATTCAAATCTATTGTACAGGATCCCCACCTTGTATACTTCCTGCAAATGTTCATAAATACATTTTTTCTAGGGATTGGAATTCTTAAGCAGTTGACACTAATGACTATGAGCTCATATTCTAGATTATAAAATTGAAAAACATACATTCTGCTGCCTATTAGCAGCTTAATACTGGGCAGGTTACTTTATCCAAATTCTTTAGGAACAAATTGAGGTAAATACTAGCAAATATATCATAATTAAGTTGTAAGAATTAAGTGGAATAACTCTTGTAAAAATTTAGGGTTGGACTTGGTGGCTCAGTCTGTAATCCCAGCTCTTTGGGAGGCTGAGACGAGTGAATTGCCTATTCTCCCAGGTTTGAGACCAGTCAGGGCAACTTGGTGAAACCTTGTCTCTACCATGAATCAAAAATTAACTGGGCATGGTAGCCTGTGCCTGTAGTTCCGGTTACTTGGAAGGCTGAGGGAGAAGGATTGCTGGAACCCAGCTGGTTGATGCTGGGGTGGCCGTGAGCATGTCACTGCACTCCAGTCTAGGCGACAGAGTGAGACTCCAATTCAAAAAAATAAATAAATAAAAATTTAGCATGGTGGTTGACACATGCCAAATATTATTTTTACCCTAATTATTCTGATGATGAACCCACCCAATGGTTATCTAGTGATCAAAAACATATTTAGTGGTAAGTTTGGGGCTCTAATACCTGAAATAAAATCTCACCTCTTTATTGTGTAACATCATGTGGGTTCACTCTATTTCCTCACTGGCAAAATGTAGAACGAAATAGTACTGACCCCTAAGTCCCTGTCATATTACATAAGTTAACACAAGCACATCACTTGGAACAATGTCTGATATTTGTCAAGCACCTCAGAAGTGTTGCTGCTATTGCTATCCACTATCAAGATAACAGATCTTAGAATTAGGAAGTTCTTTCACACACCAAACAGAATTTTCTGCTTGAATCACCTAATTATTGATAATTACAACAAACTTGGAGTGTTTGGACCAAATATAATCTTTCTTCAAGTATATGCTATTATGCTTTGCTAGGTTGTCTATTTTTCCTACTAAATTTAGCATTTCTAAGACTTTTTATTATTTCTCATTTTTGATTAGAGAATTAGAAAAGACCCACCACAAGCTGTTTGTTTAAGGTAAATTTAAGCCAAAATTATGACTAAAAGAGAGGTCAGAGCAATGATAAAGGTTATCAGTTAGGAAGATGAGAGAGAGAGAGAGAGAGAGAGAGAGAGAGAGACCTGTGTCTTCAGTAATTTACAATTATTGAGATTGAGTCAATTGATTTTCTCCCATTACTGCCATCACCCTTTTTGGGTGCAATCCAAAAATATCTAACAGACAGATACTATACTCATTATATCATGCAAATTTTTCCCTATATTTCTTTATGGATATTGTAGGTTCAGTAAGGAAAAAGCAAACAGAACAGAAAACATGGTTCCACAAATGCATTCTTCATATTGACAATTGTTCTTTTGGTCTGCTTATCCTCTCTACATTGACAAGAATTTAACTCAAAATTTATGAGTCCTTCTATTTCACAGAAGGTATTATTAATTAACACTGACTCAGGTTTAGCAAAACATAAAATTTAACACAACTTTTATTGTTTATCTAGGCATGTAAATAACCTGTATATTAGAATATATTTCTTTTGTCAAATTTCTCCAGGTACTAGTGGGCTTTTACATGCAATCTATGTCACTATTTCATATGTAATGCATACAAATATAATCTATTTTCTTTATTATGTATTCATGATGAAGACAAATAACAATTTGTTTAACCTAAAATAATTATAGAAAAGTTTGAGATCCTTTGCACTCACCAGTTTTGTGGACTTTAATATGTAAAAAACTATTGAGCTACTATATTTGATATAAAAGGAAGAACACTGAAATTGGAGATTTTAAATAAAGCTTTATGATGGTAATGATTAAAGGCATTTTGATAAATGCAATATTTGTTTAATCGCGATGTCTCAAAATTTAGGAAAGCAGTGATTTTCATTTTCAGAAAGGTTTGATTCTGTTTTTAAGTCACTATTTTGTTTTCAAAGCTATTGGATAGATGTGATTGAGAATATAACTGCTCTTATAGGATACATATAACCACTAATTCTTTTCATTGTTTAAAATACCACTTTCTCATAAAATTATCACCTCTGCCCTTTGAGGTGATTATGTGTGTGTGTGTGTGTGTGTGTGTGTGTGTGTGTGTGTGTGTGTAACCGCATACAACAGGTAAATAACAGCATCTCAAAAATTTTTTCTAGTCATTTTAGGTTAAATTAAATTTATGTTAATTTTAAATTCAGGTTAAATTAAAATTATGTAAATGAAAAATAAAAGTAAAACTATAATACATCTTCACTGGGATATATGGTAAAGAAAATATTAATATGAGAATTCAGCGGCATAGTACATATATGTAAACAGTTATCTACCTAATAATTAGAGGATTCAGACATGATTTAAGAAATAATTTAGTGTTATCAAAAGATAATTTTTTCTTGCCAAATGCAAAACGATTCAGTCAATTAATCTACTGTCTTAAAATAATAATCATGGGTCAAATCCAAACATTTTAAATTGGGTAACTGGTTAAAATTAGTAATTAGGAAACTACTTGTGCTGCTATGAACTTTTTTACTCTATATGAAGTATTTTTAAAAATTATCCTATTATATATCCAAGATTGAATAATTGCAAAGTTTTCTACTTCAAAACACTGAAAATAAAATTAATAAATATTGCAAACATAATTATATGTGGGATGAATATTATTATTTTAGAAACAATGTCTTTATATATTTGAATGTTCTATTTTGCAATAATCAAGAAATTCTTATTATATTCACTAGCATGGGAAATGACAATTTAATAATATTTAATAAACTCTAATAAAAATATTTTTTAGTTTGAATAAAACATGGATGTAAGACTTGCAGCATGATGTTGCAATAAACATTATACTAGCTTTTAATCTGTTTTAAACATAAGCATCTGCTGTGATTTTCCCACCCATTATCTGTAAGTTAATAGTTCAGCTTTATAAATGAATGATTAGAATAAAGGCAATTCATCATACTATTTCAATCATTTAACATCTTAATCACTACTATGATAAGAACTCCTTGGGAAAATTAAAGCAAATTTTATTTTTAACTGCTTTTGAAGATTGTCATTTAAAAAACCACAATTCTTATCAAAGTTAATGAAGTTTCAGGGCAACCCTTTCTGATCCCCTCCCACTGTGGAAACTTTTCTGTCCTCTCAATAAATTCTGTTTTCTCACTTTCCAGCAATAAGTAAATAAATAAGTAAATAAAAGTTTCCGTGAGAAGGAAAGCTAAGTAAGATATCCCTCCATCCTACATGAAAGAAATAAAAAATACTGAATACTTTCTACAAAGGTGGTATATAGTTTTTATAATTTGGAATTTCTTTGTGATCACTTTGATAACAATTACACTGGGGAAACAGGCAAGAAATAAAGATGTTTGTTCCACTAATAGCCATCAATTTACCAGATACTAAAAGGTATAGCAGGGAAATAGGAGTTGTTGTCTGTACCCAAAGTAGTATAAAGTCATCTATAAAGTCAGAATTGAGGGAATTAATTTTGTTTTCTTTGAACTAAGTGCATATTCTTATAAGAAAAATCTAAACAAAGTAAAATAAATATCAATAGACAAATGTCAATGCCTATGTTATGGTAAAAATAACAGGAAACAAAGAAAAAAGACAGTATTAGCTTATTTATATTCTCATTTTTCTCAAGGTTTTCTATTTACACGTCAAGGAAAAAATTAGAATAATTGCATAATGTTTTTAAAGCTAATATCCAGTAGGTTTACGAATTACCACTTTTTCCCATATTTTATACTTGTTCATGTGTCCTAGGTATTGAATTAATAATTATTACTGAACAAGTACTTTTACATTTTACATTATAATTACTATTTCTATTCCTTGAGAGGACTCAAATAACTGAAATTCAGGTACAATTTTAATGAAATAGAGGAATAATAGAAATAATTTATTCTTTTTTCTTTTGATAACTTTGGTACCCAAGAAATAGTTTATTTTTATATAGAGTAAAGATAAGAAGAGAAAAGCAATTGTGGTTATAAAACATTGGATTACTGAAAAAGCAAACATTGGTGAGCATAATATTAAGTAATCAGGTTCATAAGTACATAAAATAATTTACATTAAAATATTGCAAGCTTTTTGCAAATGATAAAAATTAATCAAGAAATAATACAGCAGTGTAATTTTATCATTAGATTAATAAAAACATAGAAGAAACAAAACAGAATCATATTCACATACTCTGTATTGACTGCCATATTTGGAAACTAAATACTGTGGAGACAAAACTGTTTGTAAATTTAAACTGGACAATTAAATGGGGGGCTATAATCAATTATTTCCATTAGTTCTCAGGAACAGAGAAAAGAATAGAGTTAATTTACATGCTAAGGTATTTGTTGATTTTGTAAAGATTTTGAAAAGTGTGAATTATAAAATTCACATTATAAAATTAACTGACCAATTTTCATAGTAACCAACCAAACAACAACAACAAAATAACTGTCCCAGCAGACTTTTTGTTTTTTAGTTTCATTTAAAAACCCTTGGAAGGATCTTGTGTGAGAATGGCTATCTCTACAGAACTTAAAACCCCACCACCAGCCACGCTGGTCCGAGGCCTGGGGACCTTTAGTCCCACGCAGGGCTGGATATTGCGGTCCCCTGCTGCTGCTCTTCCAGCATGTGTGTGGGAGTCTCGGATCCCAGCTCCCTCCCTGGCTACATCGTCTCCCACCCAGCACCCAGCACCAAGCCGCCAGTCATTCAGGAAGGGTCTGGGTGCCCACCCCTCATAGACACTGGTCCCGTTCCTGGGCTGAGGTACCCTGTGAGGGGCCCAGGGCAACTCTTGCCACTCACCGCCTGCCCTTTGGAGTTTGGAGCTCTGGAGCTCTGGGCCCACCCTGACTGAGGCACTCAACGTGTGATCCCAAGCTAGGGGACCAGACAAGCAGAGAGAAATGGATCTGCAAAAACTGCCTTGGCCACTCTCCAGGCAGAGACTTCCATTGCCCTGCCCACCTATCAACAAACCCTACCTCAGTTCCTAAGGTAATGTCTCGAAATAGGAGACAAAGCCCCACCCCTACGCTGAATCAGACAAAAGCAACCCCAGGCAGCCAACTAGAAAAAAAAGCAAACCAACCCAAACTGCGAGTAAACTTAGCTGCCTACAACGAAAAACAAAGGGGAGAGGCTGGAGATCAGAGCTGAAGTGACTTTAGTCTGATTACTTATTTTGACTTATGATTTTATCATTTTGACTGTTTTGATCACATTTGTTGTTTGCCTTCTGACTTACACTGTTTCTTGATTTTATTGGTCTGTCTCAGTGTAGCTATCAGTATTCTTTATGGAATCTTTCTTACGTGTCTTTTTTCACTTCTTTCCAGCCTTGTGGCACTTTCTCACCTGATAATTGGTATGTATGTCTGTTTTCACTCTCCCTCTTCTCTCTTTCTAACTTCCTATTGACCCCCCTCCCTTCAATATTTTCTTCTTTTATACTCCCCTTCTTAATCTAGGAACCAAGACTACATACTGCTGAACAGACAGATTGTAAGGCAGAGGGAAATAGGTTCCAATGTGCTCATACACCTGTTCATGGATGCTGGAATCAGCATATACATTTTGAACCACAGCTTCCCTCTCAATTAAACCTCAAAATTGCAAAAAGTACAGATTGCAGCCGACACTCCAACCTCAAAAGTGAACAAAGCCAGAAGACCCGCATGAGGAAGAACAGGATATTGCAGAAGAGAAACAAAAGCAACCCCACCTTCCCTCAAAAACAGAATTAAAGAAGGGGAGGGAAAGGGAGAGAGAGAGAAAAATCTACACAAATGAAGAAAAACCAAAAGAAGAGTATGGGTCTCTCCCAGAACCCTGGGAGGGCGGACACTGAAAAAAACTGACCAGAATGCAAACAATGAAGAGCCCCCAGAATGAAGGGTCTCAAACTACAAATCTAGATATCAAGACATTAATGGAGAGATTAAAAAGAATTGAGGAGACACAAGAAGAAACTAGGAAGGAGCTGATATCTTAGATAACACTAACAAAGAATTCTGTGAATGAAATAAATAACAAACTGATAAGCATGGAAAGCAGAATTACCCAAACAGAAGAAAAAAATCTCAGAGCTTGAGGACCAAAATATAGAACTAACCCAAACTCTTAAAAACACAGAAAATAAGCTCAAAAAGACAGAACAAAACCTTCAAGGGTTGAGCGATTACTTCAAGAGACCAAACCTAAGAGTAATTGGCCTTCCTGAGGCAGAAAAAGAGACAAAGACCACATTGGAACAAACTTTCCATGAGATCGTTCAAGAAAACTTCCCTTATCTAATCAGTGATGCAAAAATTC
>NW_007259445.1:608777-610706 GCF_000164805.1 Carlito syrichta
CCAACATAGGTGCACCAACTTTCATAAAGCAACTTCTAGGAAAACTAAAGAAAGATATTACCTCTAACACCATCATAACTGGGGACTTTAATACCCTCACTCACAACCCTAGACAGATCAACAGGACAAAAAATCAGCAATGAGATCCGAAAACTTAATGTGACTCTTGATACCCACAAATGGACTTAATTGATACCTACAGAACCCTCCATCCAAAGACCACAGAATATACATTCTACTCATTACCACATGGAACATACTCTAAGATTGACCACATAATTAGACATAAATAAAGCATAAGCAAATTTAAAAGTACCGAAATTATTCCATGCACCTTCTTGGGCCACAGTGGAATAAAAATAAACATTAACACCAACAAAGTCCCCCCAAAACCCACAAAGACATGGTCACTAAACAGCATGATACTAAACAACTCCTGGATCGACAATGAAATCAAAACAGAGATCAAAAGATACCTGGAAACAAATGAAAATGAAGAAACATCTTACCAAAATTTCCGGGATGGCCTAAAAGTTGCAGTAAGAGGGGAATTTATATCCCTACAAACACACATGAAGAAAATTGAAGGAGCACAAATTAACAGCCTAACAAGCCACCTAAGGAAGCTGGAAAAGCGAGACCACAAAAACCCTAATTTCAGCAGAAAAATCAAGATCACCAAAATAAAAGCCCAAATCCAGGACATAGAAGACAAAAAGACAATACAAAATATCAATGAAAAAAAAGCTGGTTCTTCAAAAGGATAAAGAAGATCGATGGTCCCCTAGCTAGACTGACCAAGAAAAAGAAAGAAAAAAACCCAAATAAGCACAATCAGAAACACAAAAAATGAAGTCACATCTGACCCTGAAGAACTACAAAAGATCATCAGAGACTACTCTGTACACTTGTATGGAAACAAACTTGAAAACCTCAAGGAAATGGAGGACTTTCTGTCATCACACAACCTACCTGGGTTGAAACAAGAAGAAATTGAAACCCTAAATAGACCAATAACAATCAAGGAAACTGACTATGTAATAAGAAAACTACCTACAAAAAAAAAAAACAAAAACAAAAAACCCTGGACCAGATGGCTTTCCAGCAGAATGCTACAAGACATTTAAGGAGGAACTGATTCCAATCCTACTGAAGCTATTTCAGGCAATTGAGAAAGATGGAACTCTCCCCAAATCATTTTATGAAGCTAACATCACATTGATACCCAAGCCAGGTAAAGATCAAAAAAAAAAAAAGAGAACTACAGGCCAATATCTTTGATGAACATAGATGCTAAAATTCTCAACAAGATCCTAGCAAACCAGATTCAAGAACACATCTCAAAAATCATTCATCATGAACAAGTAGGCTTCATCCCTGGCACGCAAGTCTGGTTCAACATTCGTAAAACAATAAATGTAACTAAATACATCAACAGATGTCTAAACAAAAACCACATGATTATATCATTATAGATGCAGAAAAAACTTTTGATAGAATCCAGCACCCCTTCTTGATAAAAACCCTCAAACATCTAGGCATACAGGGAACATTCCTCAAAGTAGTAAAAGCTGTCTATGAGAAACCCACAGCCAGCATATTCCTAAATGGACAAAAGTTGGAACCATTTCCCTGAAAACTGGAACAAGACAAGGATGCCCACTCTCACCCCTCTTGTTCAACATAGTACTAGAAATCCTGGCTTGAGCAATCAGAGAAGAGAAGGCAATCAGCGTTATCCAAATAGGAAAAGAGGAAGTCAAGTTATCACTCTTTGCATATGATATGATTGTGTACCTTGAAAACCCAAGAGAATCTGTCAAAAACCTCCGTACACTGATAAAGGCCTTTGGCAACGTCTCAGGATACAAAATAAATGTGCAAAAGCCAATTGCATTTCTTTACACCAATAATAAACAAACAGAAACC
>NW_007259445.1:611279-720701 GCF_000164805.1 Carlito syrichta
CCATGGAAATCAGAACTGGTATCCAATTCCTGAACAAAACCCGAAACCCACAGGTCATAAGAGGGAAGATAGACAAGTGGGACCTAATTAAACTGACAAGCTTCTGCAAAACCAAAGAAACCATCAAGAGAGCAGGGAGACAGCCCATAGACTGGGAAAAAGTATTTGCCAACACCAGGTCTGACAAAGGCTTAACATCTTGGATCTACAAGGAACTCAAACGTGCTGAAAAGAAAAGAAAAAAAAAACAACCTCATTATAAAATGGGCAAAAGATATGAACAGACACTTCACAAAGAAGATGTCCGAGCAGCCAACAGACACATGAAGAAATAGTCAACTTCACGAATCATCAGGGAGATGCAAATCAAAACCACACTGAGATACCACCTAACTCCAGTCAGAATGGCAATTATCAACAACTCAAAAAATAATAGCTGCTGGAGAGGATGTGGCGAAAAGGGAACACTTCTACACTGTTGGTGGGAGTGTAAACTAGTGCAACCTCTGTGGAAATCAGTGTGGCGATTCCTAAAAGCTCTAAATACCAACCTCCCATATGACCCCGCAATCTCCCTACTGGGAATATATCCTGAAGAACTCAAATTACTCTATAAAAATGATACCTATACACATATGTTTATCACAGCATTGTTCACAATAGCAAGAACCTGGAAACAACCATGCTGCCCATCAAAAGAGGACTGGATTCTAAAAATGCGGTACATATACACAATGGAATACTACGCAGCCATGAAAAAGAACAAAATCATGAATTTCGCAGCAACCTGGATGGAACTAGAGTCTATAATACTGAGTGATCTCTCACAGAAAGAAAGATCTGAGTATCACATGTTCTCACTCATATAATGAACCTTGAACATCCAATGTAATACTATAAGAAAATGACTGACAGTAGTGGGAAGCTATTGGGGGTGGGGGAATGGGATTAACGGTAGCTAATATCTGTCTGGGGATGGGGAAACACCTCTTAAACACCAGGGGAAACAGGGTGCCTGAGTGAAACGTATTTGTATACCTAACCCTTAACTGTACCCCACAACATCATAATAAAAATTATTGATTAAAAAATTATAAATAAAAAATATCAAAATGAGAGAAATTATGTTAAGATGTAAATAAATATATATTTTTTAAAAAATAAAAAGAAAATAAAAACCCTTGGAAATACATTACCTTCATATTTCCAATGATAAATAATTTTTTTTTTTTTTTGAGTTGAAGTCTCACTCTGTCGCCCAGACTGGAGTGCAGTGGCCACTTCTGGCCACCGCAGCCTCGACCTGCTGGGTTCCAGCTATCCTTCCACCTCAGCCTTTCAAGTAGCAGGAATTACAGGCATGCGCTACCACGCCCGGCTGATTTTTTGATTTATTGTAGAGATGAGGTCTCGCTGCCCAGCCGGGTCTCGAACCTGCGGGCTCAGGCAATCCTCTCACCTCAGCCTCCCAAAGGTGCGGGATTACAGGCTGTCCACCGAGCCCGGCTCTATGATAAATCTTTATAACAACCATGACACACATTCACTGTACTCGAGTACGTTATAAGAACATTAACAGAGATATAATTTCACTACTTCTACTATGAAATGTAGTTCTGAAAATTTTAACATCCATACTGTCTCTAAAACATTTTTATTTTACCTGACTTCCATTCTTATGTATCTGATTTATTTTACATGCCTATTTCAATGTCTAATCTCCATCTCAGACATATATCCAAAACCTGAATTGGGAGGTCAGTAATTGAGAAGTGGAGAGAGGTTATTATTCCTTTTTTCTCTCCTTTTTCTTCTGGCAGCCACCATGGAAGTCACTGCACTGCTTTGATAATCCCTGCTTTGATGGCAGGAGTTCTTGGTGTTTCTAGTAGTGGCCAAATAGTTCCCCATCCATAGGGTTAGCATCTGCTATTAGTCCTCCTGTATAGCTCCAGTACCTGCTAAGTGACACCCTTGTTCATAATAGCAGCATGGTGCATGGCAATCTCATTAATACAGCCGTCAGTGTGTTCTGTACTCCTGAAATTCCATCCTTTCTCTTTCTCTTTAACCATGTTTTCTTCTGTGGTAAAAAAACAAAACAAAAACTTCTGGGTTACTTCCTTCCCTATTGCCTGGTTTTATCCGTTCAAGTTTTTTATAACATAGTTTCCTGAAACATAGAAATTAAAAAGGTAGCTATTCTTAGGCAGCACATTATTATTTTCTCATTTTTTCCTCACAAAAGATGTAGGAGAAAAAATATATATAAGAAATGAAATTAATATATACATTACTCTCAGTTACAGTTAACTGAGCACTACCTTATTGGTCATAAAATCAGAGCTCTATTTTAGTATTATTTTGGGGGTTAAAAATATATTTTATATGTGATATGCTCGCTCCATTGAAATTAAATTTATGTCTATTAGTCTTAAAATAATTCTAAATGTTTTACAACAGAATCCCTATGTTCTGTAAAGCTCTAGATACATCTTGATGTAAATATAAATTAAAAATCACATTATCACATGCACCTGAAATATTTGATTTAATTTCAGTTAACAAGGACAATCATGCTACCTTGTTAAAAAAATAAAAAATAAAAAAAAACTAAGCATGCCTTCAAAATGAAAATATTTATGTCAATAATATAATTGTGTTTTATGTTAAATGAGCAGAACTATTTTAACTAATAAAATGAAGTTGAATTCTACCAGTTAAGTTTCTACTATGAATCAGATATTCAACACACATTATCTCATTATTTCCTGTAACCTGAATGACTATATATGACTTTATTTTTATTATTCTATTTTGGAAATGAAGAAACCAAATGTCTAAGAAGATATATTACTTGTTAAAATCTACATTGTTAGTAAATGGCAAAGTTAGAATTAGACCATTTTCATTTTGCTCTTCTGTGAGGACTTTTGTTTGTTTTGCTCAATTTTTAATGAGTTGACCAGTTCATCCCAATTATTCTGACACTGGAAGTTAATGTGAGTGCGTAAAAACATTCCTTGGATTTAACAAGATCAGCTTGTTCTGAGTAGTTTCAGTGGGATAACAAATCAAATTAATGATCGTTACCAAAAATAAGAAAAGATCAGATATTAAATGGTTATATGTTCATTTTGTATGTATTTTTGATAATGAAAAGTATTTAACTTAAGCAGCTATGTAATTTTTATCATGATAGAAATTTATGTTGTATGTAACATACATTTGATTGACAAATATTCCTAAATCTTGCAAAAAATATCAATTTTCTGCTTTAATTAAAAGACAATAATTTAGATGTGAGAATAAGAGATGCAATATGTAACAAAATGAAATTTGTTAGTATATAATAAAGGTGAATATATTTAATCAACAGATTTTGATGCACAGTACGTGTTAGCTGCATACACTTGTACATCTTGTCAAATAATAGAGACTAATCAGAGCAAAGGATATAAAATTAAAATTAATATTACAATGAAAATTAGTTTTATGTTAGATTTTTTTTAAAAGGCATAATGAGAAGAAAATAACCTGGCGACCAAAATGAGAATGAAGGCTTTTATGTGAAAATGTTTCCCCCAAATTTTTATTGATTCTGGGCATTAATTGTATGAAGTCTTTCTCAAAATATATTTTGAAAATCTTTAAGTATTGTAATCTAAATGTAGCTTTTATCTAGAATAAAGATATTCATACAACAATATTGAGATTCATTCTATGGCATTTATAAACTCTTCACTTATAAATCTATGTGACCATTTTCAAAATTTTATTTGGGTTATTGATGTAAAAATTAACCAAGAAGAATAAATAGATCAACTCCTTAAATCTGTTTCATAATCAAAAATTGCTTTTAAATTTTTAATTATTATACTCTTTATTGAGCATCAATTATGAATAAATCAAGAAAATAGTAGTTCCTTACTGTGTAATGCAATACTTTATGATTTTGATATGATCTTATCATCCAAGGACAGGAAAAGAAAACCTCAAAAGAATAAATATAGTCTTTTTCTCTATCAGCATCTCCTTGGAAGTGTGAACTAAGCAAGATGGAAATTGATCGAGGAGAGCTTAGACAGACTGAGTTACATGTTTGGTAAACTCCAATGATAGATTAGTGATGAAAAATGCACAAAGCAGAATTCAAGGTCTGTCTACAGATGAGGGTCAGAGAGTGAAGCATGAACAGTAGAGACTGAGGGACAAAAATTAGGAGAGGAGAGACTTTTGAAGGAGCTCTCTGCACACAATGACAACATCAAAATATTATGCCTGTGGCTTTTTATATTTGTTATAGGGAGATTGGAGTGAAAAGAACACTTTTAACTGAATATTTTCTTATTGAATGAATATTAATTGATAAGTTGTAATCTATCAGAAGCAAAAAAAAAAAAAAAAATCATTTGGAAAGGAATTCACATGAACTTCTGGCTCACAAGGGTATTGAGCTTGTCCAATCAGTGCTGCTAAAAATATTAGCCAAAAACATACTCAACACACACTCTTGGGGGAATCTGTGTATTAAGCAAGAGATACACAAATATTAAATGAGTTTCTACTGACCATCTCAGAGATGACTCATGGATTTGTTTTGCACTCTTGATAATATCTTATTTTTAATCTAGAATATTTTATAATTTTTAAATAATTAAAGCATGGTTACAACTAGAATTCTTTATTTTTATGTTGTTCATGTATATTTGAAAGATATTTGTAGAATAGCTATTTAAGAGTCACATTGCCATGACAAAAGCTTAAAATATGTTGTGCTGCCTTAGCAATCCAACAATGGATATTGTGGAAACAGATATCACAGGCTAGAAGTCTGATCAATTTTAGCAACATAATGTTTGGTAAAGCATTTTTTTTTATTTGCAATAATATGAAAGGCATATCATGAGCATATTGAGCCTATAGTTAAATAGAAAGTGGTTGAAAAAGCTAGAATGTTCATGCTTTGGGATTATTATGCCTGATTTAATCATATGTTACAATATATTTGGCTTCAGAAATATATTATAATATAGCAATACATTAAAAAAAGTAAATCTTAAACATGGTTTATTTTATCCCATTAAATATATATATAACTAAAACAACTTTGTGCCTTCCCCATTTTTCTCTGGATTATATTCTGGTTTTGTTTGCATCATAAATTCTTTTAACAATGGACTGTATTCAGAATTCCCATTTTGTTTTCTCTTTCTCTCTTTCCTGAACCTATCTGCTGAAATCTCACTTTTGCCCCTAATACTGCTGGAGAAGACAACTTCTAAAAGTTTCTAAAGACGTCTGTGTTGTCAAATCCAACGGACAGTGCTCGAACTTCATTGAACTTGAAGAAGTTTTGGCGCCAGCATTCATCACCGGTGCTCACTGTTCTTCATTTATTTTGCTCTTGGGATACCTTGTTCACTTGATTTCCTCTTACCTTTTACTTCTGTTGCCTTGCCTTTTACACTTCTAAAAACAATTAACATTATGAGAGATGAATAAATTTGAATAATTGTATCCTCTGTATACACTGAGCCAGCACTTCCACTCTGAGATTTGAAAGAATCTCTTGCACTTTGTATCAGAAAATACATACAGATTTACTTGTAGCAGCATTATACTTAACAGCAAAACTTCAAAACAATACAAATGTCTATGTGTTAGAAAATAGACAAATAAAGTGCATTATATATTCATTATGGAAGTGTGATATATGAATAAGATTAAATAAAAATGAATGGAGTATAGCAATATACTACAACATGGATAACACTTAGAAACATAAAGTTGAGTCAAAAAAGTAAGTCCTGAAAAACTAAACAGTATGATATATATTTTATGTCTTACAAATTAGTAAAATTATACTTTATGTTGCTTATGAATTCATTCATGTATAAGTAAAGATTAATTTAGAAAAAAATGAAATCATGGCTGCAAAAAGGATATGCTTATGTCTGGTAAAGTCAGAGTGAAGCAAGGGACGGAACAAAATATTAGCAGTATCCTTGATAAGTGGTAGTTAATTGGTGTTCTTTTTAATAAAGTGCTTTACAATATGTATGTTACATAGTCATACATCATTATGTATAAAAAGCATTTAAAGTTAACAAAACTATAGGAAATTTATATGGGAATATGAATTGATGTATTAGTGTTAGTTAATTCTGTTCATCCAATAAATGTCGTATGGCAGTGATTTGTTTTGTATGTTACTTATTTTTGGTTGAATATTTTATAATAATCACATCTCACCAGAAATCATTTGACTTTTGTTACTGGAAAGCATTATCTTAAAAAATGAATGAAATAAATTTGCTATGCGTACTTCATGTTCTTTTTTCATTAAGTTACCACAAATATATAGGTAGTTGCTATGGCAAGTGTCCATATTCTAAACATTTTTGATTCTTCTATCCATCAAGAGAAGCATCACATAGCAGGATACTGAAATTTTATTTTTATTTTCTAGTACCTCAATAAAGCAATTTTTAAAGGAACCGCCTTTTGCAAATATAATACACTGTTTTTAAACAAATAAAGAGTACCTGTATTTTCTCTAAAGATATCATATAAGAACAAATCTAAATTAATTCACAAATAGTTTTTCTGGGATGGCTTATCTTAAAATGTTATTTGGGGTTTTAGGGTAATTATATGAAAACATTCATATTTATGAGAACATCACATTGCTTTCTGTAAGATAATCAGTCACTTTGCTTAAGCTGTTTATTAGATGAAAAAACAAATGTTTATGGAGAATAAGTGACTTTCACAAGAAATATTGTTAGTC
The DNA here is from genome assembly GCF_000164805.1 of Carlito syrichta. Lineage (NCBI taxonomy): Eukaryota > Metazoa > Chordata > Mammalia > Primates > Tarsiidae > Carlito > Carlito syrichta. Next base: position 618,073 of record NW_007259445.1, read on the forward strand.
ACTTATAACATCATGTGTAGTTAGCATATTAGTGCTGTTTTAGTGAAAGCCAGCTAATGGAAGTAAAGCTCTTCACATATTTTCTATAAAAGACTGAATAAATATAATTATGGAAAAAGGGTTGAAACTTTCTTATTGTCATCTTTTGTTCTTTTAACCCCAGTTTTAATGGTTTAATTTTGTCTATTTCTTCACTAAATGCCACCTCAATTCTTTTTTGGCAACATGCCTGGTATAAACAATGCATAGTTGTTTATACTCTTGAATCTTTGCCTTAGACAAATTTGAAAGAGGCTTTTATGTTGACAAAAAAAGTTTTAGAAATCTAGTCTGTCCTTGAGATCTATCCCATCACTAAAATAATTTGAATGCTCTAAAGTGAGTAATGATATCCAAAGAGAAGAATCATTAACTGCCTAAGGTGCATCAACATTTTAACCAGCTTTTTAAAAAATTCACTTGCCTACCCAATGACAATGCATAAGTATTTAGTAAATTGAAGTGTTTTGTAGGAGGATACTAACTACAATATAACATTTTTTTACAAGCTTATTCATAGTAAAACTCATTTCCACATTCTACTTCTGTGTTTCCAGGGGTCTGTGCTTTCTATATAAGGCTATTACCAATGTCATAGTTAGACAAACAATAAGCAAAATTCATTTTGCTGGTTGATGGGTCTCTTTAATATTATAGATAACCAAGAAAAATCTAATATTATTCCTCTCATTTATTGAGTAAACAGCTGTTAATATCACATATTCCAATTCTGCACAAACACCTACAAACACATTCTATGTTGCTGGGTAAGACAGTAAAGCCTCTACATTTCCCAGACATTTAATTATATGAGTGATAACCAGGATACAAGAGTTGGTCTTCAACATAAGCAAATTCAATTGAGTTGTATCACTCTCAATCAACCTGTATAAAAGCCTGGCGATAGGGACACACAAAAAAACAATGCCATCAAGTAGAGTTAAATGACTAGAGTGCCTTGGCATAAAATATACCCACACTACGGTCATTTGTTTCTATGATGTAATTCATTTACTTGATTGATGTTCCTCTTATTGTCATTCAATAATCTGTCTCCTTTCTTGTAAGGAAAATGTCCAGGTAAAGAATGGTTTTCCCATGAAAATTATTTTCCTTAAAATCTGCAATAGGGAACCCCAAAAAGCAGAATTATCTTTTGGAGGGTGGACCTTTTGTAGTACACTTGGAATTTGTTCCGTGGAATCAAACCATCAACCAAAGTTTTTTCTGGAAGTTTTGTGAAGGCTGCATCATGATTTGAGGAAGAAACGTCCTGAGTTGTGGCAAACATGGTGGTTCTTCCACCATGACAAGGCACCTGCCTACACTGCACTGAGTGTTCAGCAGTTTTTGACCAAAAATGGCATTACTCCCTTGCCGCACCCTCTCCATTCGCCCGATCTTGCCTCGAAAGACTTTTTTTAAAAGTTTCCCAAATGGAAAAAGTCTTCAAAGGGAAACATTTTGCCAATGTGGAAGAGGTGAAACAAAAAAAATGTCAGAAGCACCAAAAGGCATCAAAATTAGAGTTGAAAGACTGTTTCGAGCAGTGGAAAAAGTGTCTTGGTAGGTGTAGTATATCAAATGGAAAGTACTTTGAAGGTGACTGAAGCTTAAACATGTAAGAAAAAATATACAATTAAAAAAAATAAACTGAATTTTTTGGTCCCCACTTGTAACTTCACCAACTAGCTCACAGTTGCTTAGGTCTCAGACAATTTTATGTTTGAAAACATGACACTGTCACTTTCACTTGCTTTATTCTGATGAGATATATTTTTACTATTCTCTTGTTGTGACTGGTGCTATAGAATTTGGTATGCATATTTCAGTTCATGTGATTATAATTTTTATATTAAGTTTTGAAAGTTATTTGTATTAAGCCTATCATTAAGTTTTATAAATCATACAATAATTTTCTCTGACAATCATTTGTGTTCATTGTTTTGAAGGGTACTTAATTTTAGAAAATGCTTTTATTATGTAAATACATCTGACAGTCTATTACTTGCATTTTTATCATACTTGATAATGATAGGAAATATCGCTCATATTTCTCTTAATATCTTCAGAAGTTTAACTTTTTCTATTAATCTGATTATCTAGTATTTCATCAGTCAAGATCAAATTCTTTAATTATTATTTTTTAATATTAATATGTTTTATTGGCCATTTTTAACTTGCAGTTTAAACACTCTTTTTTTGTATTTAAGCATTCTTCAGTTTATTTTCACATGATTGTCTGATAATTATTTTACAATTATCTTGCTTATTTTACAATTAAGTAACCCAAATACTTAAGGATTTTTAATGCAAACTCTTGGTAAAACTTTATAGAATGAGAACTTTAAAAAATTTACTCATTTTACCCAGGAATGTAGCATGTCTTTTCATTTTCCACTTTATATTTTTGACATTAGATTACATTTTGCAAAAATTATAATTTCTGTATAATACTTATGGAGTGTATTCTCAATATAGTATATTACTAATCTTGATGCTATTTAGATATAGTATATTTTGTGATCTTTAAAATGATTAATAAGATAGTTACAGAGATCAACACATTAAATTTTCTTTTTAGTTCTATAGAGTTATGACAATTTTCTTAAGCTTTTCCATATATACAATCTTAAGATCTGTAATCAGTTAAATTTTGGTATATTTTCCCAATATTTACAACTTATACTTCCATATCTGTATCGTTTCATTTTTTACAATCTGTCTCTTTAGTTAATTATATGACAGTTCATATTTTCTTGCTTTGTCTCTGATTTTAATGGCATAGAAGTTATAATTTATAGTGTCCTCAACTCCATATAAGTAAAAATGACTATTTGTAGACCCTCTTTAAGGGAACAGCTAAAAATAATCTTGAGTTTAGTCACACATATAGACACTATTTAAAAGCTTAAGAGATACTCTTTATCATGTTTTGGAGTTATATTTCTGGTTTTATTGTTGAAATAGTATAAAGAATGTATGGTCAAAGTTATACGATTTTTGTCATCTATCATACTATATTCTTTGAAATATTGAAATAGAGAATATTATCTTATTATTAAATCATTGTTACATTTTTACAGTAATAATACATTATTCCTTTATTAGAATTTTATGTGTATGCTGATGAGTGTACCTTTTAAAGAAGCATCTTTATATTGAGAATGTTTTATTTCACAAGAACCTGGAATAACTCAATCCAAAAATTACACTATTATATTTTGGCGGCACTTACAGTGTATTAGCTATTTTAGTTTCTTCAATGGCTTTAGTATTTGTACTCTCTATTCTCTTTAAAAATAAATAATTCATGTTGTTATATAAAATAAACTTTTCTTAAAATGCAGTGGAATAGAATTGAATATAATGATATTGTACATTACACAACTCCAGTTTTTGCTGCATATCAACTTCTGTCACAGAATTCACTGTACTAATAAGTAACAACTTTTTGCTGGCGTCGTTGACAGAGTCTATTCTCCACAAAGCAGCTTAAAGTGATCCTTTGAGGTTAGAAGACATAACAGGGTCATGAATTGTGAGACTTACAAAAATGTATCCCACTGCTGAAATTGAAAAGGCCCCCATCTTGTGAATGTATTATTTTAAAAGCTCTCCTTTGCCCAGACTGACACAGTGTTGTGGGGTACAAACTCTTCTAAACTAGCACAGGCTGGCATTCTTGACACAGGGAGGAGCAACTTTGTGCAGTGCCCAAGTGGACACTGTTAGAAGTGGTCCTAGTTATTTTATATCATATCTCTGCTCAGAACCCTCTAATGGTTTTCTTTTTTTGAGTTGGAGTCTCACTCTATCGCCCAGACTGTAGTGCAGGTGCCGCTCCCGGTCACTACAGCCTCGACCTGCTGGGTTCCGTCCATCCTTCCACCTCAGCCTTCCGAGTAGCTGGAACCAACAGGCACGCGCTACCATGCCAGGCTGATTTTTTTCTAACTGACTCATGAAAATTCATAGTCTTTCCACTGGTCTACCAGACCTTGTAAGATCTTGCCCTATCCTACCACTTATCTGGCTTCGTTGCTCAGTAATCTTTACATGCATGCTCCAGAATTAGGATCTTTACACTGGTTGTTCCTTTCTGAGCATTTCACTGAGGCATGGTGATGTCAAGCTTTTCTTGTCCCATATTGCTGGGACAAGAAAACGTCTAAGAAATTTTGGGAAAGCGTTTGCAGTTGCATAATAATAGTTCTTGTTAGATGAGAGAAACCGATGTCCTCTTGCTTAGTTACAGTGAGTCAGGATTTCTGTTACAGCCAAACATCCTAAATGAAATGCCACATCCAAGGAGTGTGGATCCTACAGTAACATTTCAGGGGACACACCGAAAAACAAAGATTTTTTAGCAAACATTTAAAAAAATGACTCTGCTGCCTGGGTTTTAAAAAAATAATTATTTTCTCCCACTTTGAGAAGGGTTTTAAAATACATCCCATAAATTTTCAAATATATGAAAGTTATACATGTAAAAAAATTAGACAAAATAATTTAAATGTGAATATTTATAAAATATCTGGGTTGATGAATTTATAAATTAAAATATAAGGAAAGAACCTTTACATAAAATTTTATATAAAAATTTTAAAATTCTTCATTTATGTTTGTGGAAAAGAATAGTTAAGATTTAACAAATAGCCAATAAGCTGGATAATATTTTTGTTACAAAGAAAGACAAATATTTACATATTTGAAAATAGATAAACCATACAAATCATCAAGAAAAATTTTAACACATAGAAAATAAATTTGCAGGAGAAAATATGGGAAAATGTTAGATATCTGTAATAATCAGATATATGTAAGTAAAATACATGGGAAGATGTTAGATATCTATTATAATTATTTGTATGTAAAAATAATCAAATTAAGAGTAAAAGAGGTAAAGCTGGTAAGACTGAGGAAATGAAATACAGTTTTCTGTATGTACTTTCTCATATTCATTGATGTAAGCCTTTGGAAGGCAGATTACTAATATGAAAAATATCATTTTCTTCTGATCTTTCTTTTTTTCATTCTTTTTCTAGGAAACATATGAAATATAGAAAATATATATTGATAAAGATACTGATATCTGAATTATGAAAACAGCAAAAATATCTTATAATAGAAAGATAATTAAATGAGTGATGGTATATCCAGAGGATTAAATATATGCATCCCATAAATTGATGCTTACAAAAATTTTGATCACATATGAAACATGTATATTATAATGTAGAGTGATTAAAAATAGTCCTAGAATAGCATATATACAGTGATCTCATGTGGATATTTCTGTCTCTATTTCATGAAACTATAGGTAATTTGCTTTCTTTTTTACTTTTTGGTGTAATTTTACTATTGAGAAAATACATTATTAACAGAAATAAAGTAAAGAAAACTTAGAATAATGCATGCAACAAGTCAAACAAGCAAAAGTTGTTTTATATTCATAGCATTTATTCTAAGCTAAAGTGATAACTAAGAAAGAAATTATTTAACACTGCCTTGCCAGTATCACTTTTGATCTAATAAATAAAACAAACTTACAGGAAAATTGTAGGATCATAAATAACTGGAATGATAGAGAATTATTTTAAAACTATGAAATTCTGTCTGCAAATCTTAATATATCCATATATACAAGCAAGAATGACAAGACCCACAAACCATTGTTTCTGCATTATTGCAAGATAAGTATAGGAAGCCATTTTTAAAAAATCTCATGAAAAGTAACAAAACATAAGTATCAATTTCTGGAGAAAAGAGAAAAGCAAACACACCATAAGGACATGCATTATGTGAGAATATGATCCAAAGTGCGAGAAACAAAAAACAGTGAGTCAAAGAGCCAGACGCAAACATGAATCAAACTGTGCCAGCAGCAGTTTCGACTTCTAATCAAATAGCAGATTTGGTATATAAACACAGTCTGGAAAGGGCTGTAGGTTACATATTGATTTTTTTTTTTCTTTCTAGTCTTGTGAACTAAAATCAGCTATAACATTAGCTACGGTACTTCCTTAAACACAAAGACAAATAGATGCATTAAATGTTCACTATGAACAAAATGCTATAGAACACAACATGTTAGAATATAGTCTATCAAATAAATACCAAGAATAAATATATTTTTCTGTTTATACCTTTATAAATTATGTGTTTGAAAATATTTGTCTCATTATTTATCTTACTGATCAAATTTCATCAAATTATGCTAAGAAAAAATAAGCTTTAACTTATATATCAATACATAAAAGCTGGAGATTCTATATAACTAACTAGAATTATATAAACAGCTTAGGCTCTGTACTAGGACAAATATGGGTGGCAATAATAGTTGTGCCTCTTGACATTTTCAGTAATGTTATTTGTGCAAATAATTTAAGCCCCCGTTTCCCAGTTGTAAAATGATGAGGATAATCATAGTAATTATTTCACATTGTTTGGATAAAAAAGAAGTTAAATACTCTAATGAATACAAAATAATTAGCACAGTGTCAGGTGCAGAGGCATCACTCACTAAATGCTAGAAGTAGATTTATTGAACTTACATTACATTGCAATCCCCACCAAAATCTCTGTAAATTAAGTGTTATTTCCCCCAATTTACAGATTAGGAAAGAAAGAATGTGAACAATAAATTATGTTTTTCCAATTTCACAAAGTTTTTTTTAACTTCCCAGAGGTTGCAATTGTTTAAAGAAAGGGAGAAGGTAAAATAAAAATATGTTTTCTCATTTTCAAGAGGATCTAGGGAACATATGTGCTGGTACAGGTAATATTATCAGCGAATTGATACTTAGAAACTATCATGTAATATTAAGAGGTTTATTTCTTTTTATATTTAGACAATTTTTATAGCATATATTACCAGTGTAAAAAAAAAGCCACGAAAATCTTTGTACTTCTACTTTGATACACATTATTTTAGCTGCCTTGAAATTAGAGGAAGTACTTTATCTTTTTCCTAATGGACTGTAATCTGGGTGTGTACAGGTATGGACAGATGCTCACACCTTACACACACACACCCACTAATACAGGCAGGCACTCATGCACACATGGTACCATCTGTTTTGTATTGTGACTTTGTGCTGTGTCATTAACAAAAGGCATCCAGCTTTTAATGATATGGGCAATGATGATGAAATAGCACTGCAGAAGTGTGTGCCATATCATATATTTGTAAAATGGATAGTTACTAAAGGGGTTAACATTATAAAAGGAAAAAGATCTACTTAAGTAAATGAATGCACAGAAAAAGAAAAACAAAGCCTCACCTGTAATTAATCTAGTGATCTTTTCTTTGCATGAGGAAGTTTGTGAAACAGATGCATTTTAACTATCATCTGACTGGAAACAGTTCAAATGCATTCTAGCAGGATCTTAAATCCATGCATTGGGTTCACAGAAAATTCTCATAAGATCTTCAGAAGATTATGGCAAGATGGATAGTATCTGTTTTATTATTACCATCTCCCAGTTTAAGCACAGAGATGGCGTGGGTTACTCAAACAGCCGGTAAGCAGCACACCGAACACTAGAATATAAATCTTACTTTCAAGTCTACTATTTTCACCACAGGATTATGTTTTACACTACCAAAACTGGGAGGATAATAAACATAAATTTCTTAAATGGAAAAAGTCAATACAAAATAATAAATATGTTGTTCCTAACACAAAGAAATAATAAATGCTTGAGGTGATGGATGCCCCAATTATCCTAATGTGATTATTATATAGTATATGCCGGTATCAAAACATCATATGTACTCCATAAATATATACACCTACTATGTACTCATAAAAATTAAGTAAAAAAATGTAAAAGAATATAGACATCAGATTAAGTGTACAAATTAACATTCACAGTCTGCTTCCTGTAGATTAGGAGGCAAGAACACTGTATCAACTATTGGAACGATTAGCAGAATTATTGAATTATAACTCCATCATAGCCAAGTATGTACAGATCTTTTAATTCCTACATATTATCTGCTTAGAACATTTGAAATCAGAAGTTAAAAAAGACTTACTGCATTAAATAAAAAAAATATACAAACTCTGGATTAAGTCTAAGGTTAAATTAGATATATAATGCCTGGAGTTTTGAATATTTTAGTTGCATCATAGTTGATTTAAATTTAAATTTTTTTCATAAGACAGCAAAAATACTTAGTATTTTCAGATAATCTATTTGTTGAGAGAAAATTGTGTAGAGCCACATTAACAACAGTCAGGGTGCTAGATAATTTTTCATCTGTATTTTCAACTAGCTTAAAATAAATTCTTGTCTTTGTACATACAAAATGCAAATGTACCAGTTTTTGACATGAAAGGCTGTAATTTTAAGATATTTAAATTTTATAAACTACACACATATTCTGCAATTAATTTGTTCTACTATCATATGAATATTGATTTTAAAGTGTTTTTGCACATTATTGAATGTTAAAATGGGACACAAGCCATTAAAAGACATGGTATGCTTTTACTATACCAAAAATTATACCCATAATGAATGGAGCCTTGAGATAATTAACTTTAAAAACAAAATACCTTTAATCCTTATAAACAGGTCACAGCTCTATTAACATTCACCTTTTTGAGAGATAGCATTAATATACTTGTATTATGAAGTCACAGATACTGAGCTAATTTGTTCATAGAATCATATATTACCAAGTAAATAATAATTAGATAGTAAATATACCTTCATTATAATAGCATTACAAATGTTAAACATTCTTTATAAAATAATCTAAGTTTATCCATTAAAGATTTTCCCTCCAGTCTTCCATTCAAAATACACTAACCTTGTTCTAAAGTTTGTAGGATGAGGATGTCCATCATATAAGGATAGGTAGTCGTATTCTTCTTCTAGAGCAAATGACTGAAAAACAATTTGTATTCGATTTCGTTCTTCTGCTATTATTACCCATGTACAGTTGGCACCATTTGGATATCCATATGGAAAACCGGGACTTTCTATAGTGCCATTAAGTCCTTTTAAAGTTCCACCACATGTATAAATAAATCCTGTAAGAAAAACAACAAAAAAGGACATTAATGTTATATAAAACAAGAAAAATCAAGGTGACATTATTTTAAAAGTCCATTGTTTCTTCAAGATCATTGTAAACAATTTTTTAAATGACAAATTAAGGACTGAGTACTAGATATAAATGTGTGTGTGTGTGTGTGTGTGTGTGTGTGTGTGTGTGTGTGTGCACGCGTGTGCACGCCTATGGGTAACAAAATACGAGAAGAGTTGTCATTATTGTACATGAGGTTAATAATTTTAAACTAGTTGATTAAATAAAATCATCCACATATATCTGATTCATTATCCATTGCATGTTCCAATAGACAAACACAGTCAGAACATGATAACTTTCTTCAAGTAGTTTTCAATCTTGCTATGGAAATTAATAAACAACATTGAAAATATAATTATCATAGTGTACATTTGAGTCTCAAGGAATTAATTCCACTTTTTCTTGGCAAAACATGCTAACTCTTTCGGCATATCTGTATTTCTACCATGTAACCTATGTGCTTTAGGAAAATGCCTGAACCTCATCATAGGAGAGTTGTTTTATAAGCCTATGTAATGGAGAGGTTTTCTTAAATAAGCCTATGCAATTGCCTCATTAATTAAAATGTTCGGTCCAGGCTGGGCATAATCCTAAATTAATTAGATCAGAGTGAATGCTAAGTTTGGGGGAAAAATTATTGAATGTATGGGCAACCGACAGCAGTCTTCTAAGAATTTCTTTACTTGCTTTATGGGAAGTCTAAGTCATTGAGAGCATGAGTCCTGGAGACACCTACAAAACTTTCTAATTTTTTTGAGCAATTCATCTCTTTGAATATGTAATATTCTATAGTTTTGTTGCATAATGTAGAACCCTAAGATTAACAGAATGGCCAGAGAAAATGATCCCAACATTTATGTAAACTTTATGCTAACAAAGCTTGGATCCATAGGCAGTCAGTCAAGGTCAGAAGTTCTGAAGAAAAGCTCTTCACTCAGATTTCATCTGGGTGTTATCACTTGAGTGCCAGGAAGCTGCAAGTTAGAGATACTGAGCTAATTTGAAGAAGAGGACTTCATACTACCCAAAGTATCTCTGTTTGGATCTAGACGTAGAAATGCAAGAAAATTGAGGCTTGTTTCTTTGGGAAGAAATGAATATATTTTATGCAAGTTTGGATTTTTTTGAAATGAGCAGTGGTGGCATGAAAGAGTAGAAGCCAGAGTCGCAGACAAAGGCTGATTTTGGAAGTTGTACATTCATTCATTCCACATTCTTTTTACAGCAGCACCTTGTTTTTGCCTTGGGAGACACTTCTCTACTTAACAGCTGTTGGGCTTTACAGTAGCTGACTCTGCTGATTCCAGCGGTGAGAACTGTGACTCAGGGCTGAATTAACCAATATAATCCTATCCACCGAGCTAAATTTAGCTCAGGGATCTTCCCCTATAACCTCTACATATGGGAAAGTCCTAAACTTGGGTTAATCGGTATGGGATGAGAAGCACAGCTCTTGATATTTTTTTGCCATTTTAAAAACTTCCCAAAAAAGTTGGATCACAAAGAATACTTTACAAAAAAAATAAATATTTGTGTATATTCAGATACTTTTGCTCAAGCACCAAAAGTCAAATAGGGCATTTTATGATTTTCAAAAATAAATAAATAAATAAAAGGTCTCTTTTAAATTGCTTCTTGCAGAGCAATTACTTTGAAGCCTTAGGTTAATTAGCTATCACCCATTTCTATTAGTTTTCTGCCTGAACAGCTTCCAATTTGAACTTCATAACTAAAGGCAAGCATGAATCCCTTCAGCAACAAGCTGATCTACAGGGTGTTTTATAGATTCTCAGGCCCTGATGGTTTTAGAAAAGGGACATATGTCCTAAAATAACACATTCAGCTTTGTCTACTCTATCTTCAAGGGCCTGCTGAGTCATGCATTTCAAGTACTTACCTTTTTTTTTCTTTTGACAAATTAGAAATTATACCTGTATTTAAGTTTCCTTATCTGTATTTGCACTTCATTTTCATTTTGGTTTATCTCTAAGTTAGATTAAACATGACATTATTTGAAATAATAAGGTATTTTTTTTCAAAAGGAAGATTCCATTTTTTACCAAAAATATCATAAAAACAGCAGCAAACTTAAAAAAAAAAAAAAACTCCATTCACTGTTGTTTCACAGGCTGGTCATTGTCACCTTCCTCAGCCTTTTCTAGGTGAATGCACATATACGAATATTTCTACACATTATATATATTTTTTCAATTTGAATCAGCAATGCTGTACATACTTTTTTGAAAGATTGTAGTTATTTTAAGAAATCAATGATATTTGGGGGGGTCTAGGTGTATATGTCTACTGCATTCCTTTTTGAAAGATGATATAGCTTAAAAACATATAGTATACCTGTATTACAATTTATTTTATTTTTCTCCTACTGATAGCTTCATTTTTTTATTGTAACAGGCGTGGATAATACAACTTTGGACATATATCTCTGTGTACTTGTTTGATATCTCCTTAGGGTAAACATTGCAGAAATAAGATTGCTGAATTTTAAGTGTAGATAGACTTTTTAAGTGTAGATAGTAGCTAAACTGTCATCAATAAGTGTAAAAATGCATGCTGCTGTTACCACGGTATGAAGTGCCCTCTGCCCCCAGCCCCAATTTTGGCAATGCTGGGTATTTTGAAAGACATATTCTTGCTTAATTTTTAAATAAATTTTATTTTATATATTTGAAGTTTACAATATGATACTATGAGACATATTAAATAGTAGAATGGTTACTATAGTGAAGTAAGCTATCATAGCAATCATTTCACAAAGTAACTTTTGGTGTGTGACAAGAGCAGCTAAAATCTACTTATTTAACAAAAATTCTACTAAAATAAAATTTTAGTTCAAATGTACATTAGATCTTTAAAGTTGTTTATTCTATACTTGTATATCTTCTATTTGACATATAAATCTATATCTCTCCAATTTTTCTCCCTCAACCCCGGCAACGCCTGCTCACCCATGATAAACACTGTTTCATTCTCTATCTTTGCGTAAGTGAGCCTTTAAAAACATTTTTTTCATGAAGGCAGTGTTTTGTCAAAAACTGTGGAACACTCAGTGCAGTGAGGGCAGGTGCGTTGTCATGGTGGAAGAACCAGTCACCTGTTTGCCACAACTCGGGACTTTTCTTCTGCAAAACGTGACTCTACTTTTTCAAACCTTCCAGATAAAAACTTTGGTTAACTATTTGACGCAGAGAAATAAATTCCAAGTGTACTACAAGAGGCCTGCCTTCCAAAAAACAATTCTGGTGTGTGTGTGTGTGTGTGTGTGTGTGTGTGTGTGTATGCACACACATGAGGTCAGGAAATAGTGTTCTTCTAGTTGCTGGCTTATTTCACTTAGTGTAATGTCCTCCAGATCTGTCAATGTTACGGAAAATTGCAGGTCTTCTTTAAGGCAGAATAAGGCTCCATTCTGTGTGTGTGTGTGTGTGTGTGTATGCACACGTGCACACAGGTCACATTCTCTATATCCATTCACCTCTCAATGTATACTTTGATGTGTTCATATCATGGCTATTATGAATAATGCTGGAATGAACACAAGAGTACAGATGTCTTTACTGGGTGATGATTACATCTCCTTTGGTATGTACCTAGAAGAAGAGTTGCTGGGTTATATGCTAATTCTGTTTTTAATTTCTTTAGGAACCTTCGTACTGTTTTTCATAATGATTATACCAATCTACTTTCCCACCAACAATGTACTAGGGTTTCCTTTTCTTCACACATTCCAGCATTTTTTATCTCTTATGTTTTTGATAATAATCATCCTTAAGAATGTAAGACATATTTTTGCAAATCAGATCCAAAAATATATCTCAAATATAATCCACTATGACCAAATAGGCTTCAGCCCCAGGATGTAGGGCTGGTTCAACATTCACAAGACCATAAATGCAATTTAATACAGCAGCAGATGTAAAAACAAGTACCACATGATAGATAATACAATTAGATGCAGAAAAAGCTTTTGATAAAATCAAGCATCCCTTCTTGATAAAAAACCCTCAAACACCTAGGTATAAAAGGAATATACCTCAAATAGTAAGTGCCATCTACGATAAACCCATAGCTAACATATTGCTAAATGAACAGAAACTGGAAACATTTCCCCTGAAAACTGGAACAAGAAGGCTGCCCATTCTTGCCCTTCTTGTTGAATATCCTGTTGCAAGTCCTAACTAGGGCAATTAGACAAGAGAAGGAAATCAGAAGTAACTAAATAGGAAAAGAGGAAGTCAAATTATCCTTCTTTACGGATGATATAATCCTATACCTTGAAAATCCAAAATAATTTGTCAAATCCCCGCTTGCACTGATAAAGGACTTTGCCAAAGACTCAGGGTACAAAATAAATGGGCAAAAGACAGTTGCATTTTTACACACCACAACAGACAGAAACCCAAATAAAAAGCACAATTCCGTTCACAATAGTCACACACACACAAAAAACCTCTGCATCTTCCTAACCAGAGAAGTGAAAAACATTTACAATGAGAATTACAAAACACCACTCCAAGAAATCCAAGAAAACACAAACAAATGGAAAAATATTCCATACTCATGGATAGGAAGAATCAGCATTGTTAAAATGTCCATCCTGACAAAGGCATTCTACAGATTCAGTGCAATACCCATTAAATTACCAACATCATTCTTCTCAGACCTGGAATTGACAATACAGAAATTCATATGGAAACATAACCGACCATGAGTAGTCAAAACAATCTGTAACAAAAGAAAGAAAGCAGGAGGTATCACACTTCCAGACTTCAAACTTTACTATGAGGCTACAGTAATCAAAACAACCTGAATTGGTACAAGAACAGGCATATAAACCAATGGAACAGGATAGAGATTCTGGAAGCAAAGCCTCCATTTCTCAATCAACTCATCTTTGACAAAGCCTCCAACAACAACCACTGGGGAGAGGAGAACCTATTCAGTAAATGGTGCTGGGAAAACTGGCTGATCACATGCAGAGGATTGAAACAGGACCCCTACTACCACCATAAACAAAAATTAACTCTAAATGGATTAAAGACCTAAATGTAAAACCTCAAACTATAAGAATCTTAGAAAACGCAGGAGACATCTTTATGGAAATTGGAACTGGGAACCAATTCCTGATCAGAACCCTAAGTGTCCATACCATAAGAAATAAGATAGACAAGTTGGACTTCATCAAACTGACAAGCTTCTGCAAAGCAAATGAAACAATCAAGAGAGCAGGGAGACAGCCCACAGAATGTGAAAAAAAAAAAAATTTGCCAAGTGTATATCTGACAAAGGCCTAACATCTAGGATCTACAAGGAACTCAAACATGCTGAAAGGAAAAAAAACAAACAGTCCCATTAAAAAGTGGGCAAAAGACATGAATAGACACTTCTCAACAGAAGATATACCGGCAGCTAACAGACGTGAAAAACTGTTCAGCCTCACTCATCATCAGAGAAATGCAAATCAAAGCCACATTGAGACACCACCTATCCCCAGTAAGAATGGCCATCATTAATAAAACAAACAGCAACTGATGATGGCGAGGATGTGGAGAAAAAGGAACACTTCTACACTGTTTTTGGTAATGCAAACTAGTGCAACCACTGGAAGACAGTGTGGTGATTTCTGAAAGAACTAGAAATTGACCTTCCGTATGACCCAGCAATCCCCCTATTGGGAATATACCTGGAGGAACTCAAGTCATTCTACCAAAAACCTGCACACTCGTGTCTGTTGCAGTTCTATTCACAATAGCAAAAACATGGAACCAACCATGCTGCCCATCGATGTTGGACTGGATAAATAAATGTGTACATACACACAATGGAATATTATACAGTCATAAAGAAGGATAAACATATGGACTTCGCAGTAACTTGTATGGATTGAGTCAATCATACTCAGTGATCTATCACAGAAACAAAGAACAGAGTAACATATGTTCTTATGCTTAAGCGGACCTTGAATAATTATCATAATACTATAAGAAAGGGATTGGCAGTAGTGGGAAACTGCCAGGGGAGGAGTGGAACTTGCAGTTAAATGAAACTGCTAGCATAGGGAGGGGCACACCTCATCAACAAGGCACCTGCATAATCAACATTTGTGTACCCAATCCTGAATTGTTCCCTGCATCTCTAAAATTAAAAAAAAAAGTGTGAGACAGTATCTCATTAGTGGGTTGAATTTGCAATTCCCTGTTGACTAGAAATGTTGAGCACTTTTTCATAAACCTGTTGATTATTTAAATGTCTTCTTTGGAAAATGTCTGTTCAGGTCCTCTGCCCATTTAAAAATTTGTTTCTTATTTTTCTGCTATTGAGTTTTAAGAGTGCTTTATGCATTTTATATATTAACACCCTGTCAGATAGGTGGTTTACAAATATTTCTTCATAACTCATAGATTGCATTATTATTTCATTTGTGTTTATTTCTTTGTTGTGCAAAAACTTTTTAGTTTGATGTAGTTCCATGTATTTAGCTTTACTTTTGTAGCCTGAGCTTCTGGTGTGATATCCAAAAAATCATTGTCAAGACTAATGTCAGGAAGCTGAAAGGCAAATTTTGTAAGGAAAAATTGTTATCTTACTGTGCTATTTTGCATTTCTCTGATTACTATTGAGATCAAATATCTTGTATGCTTCTCACTTAATCATAAGTATTTTATGAATTATCAGTCTATATCTTTCATATGTTTTTAATGGTTACCTTTGTCACCACTCTCATAGGGCACAATTAGTTGGGTTTCTAGGGACTCATTTGGAGTCCATGCTTGCTTCCGTATATACATTTCTAAATGAAAAAAACTACTTATTCTTGCTCATTGCTCTCATAAAATCACAATTTCTTATTGTTCAGTATAGCACATATGGAACATAATCTCTTTTTTCACTTGTCTCCTCTGATGATGTTTCTTCCATATGCATTCAACTATTCATCAATATGTCATACCTTAGGGATTAAATGATACAATGGACACTTCCCAAGCTTTGTCTTCTGGGAGGGAACAATCTAAACAATGAGACAGAAGGGTCATTTACGCTATTACTACAGAATACAGTAAGTGCCATTATCTGAATAAGCAGTTTGTTGTGTGAACACATGAAAGCAAAACCAAACCTAGATAAATCACTGTGTGGTCTATGGAAAATTCTTCTCAAAAATTTGCATTGCAACTTTTCATAACTTTAATCTTTCACAATTTCTAAACACCTTATGCTGTATTTTTCAAATTTTAACTTTTCTTTTTTTGTTGTTGTTTTGTTTTGTTTTTTTGAGTTGGAGTCTCACTCTGTCACCCAGACTGGAGTGCAGTGGCTGCTCCCGGCCACCGCAGCCTCAACCTGCTGGGCTCCGGCGATCCTTTCGCCTCAGCCTTCTGAGTAGCTGGAATTACAGGCGCGTGCTACCACGCCCAGCTGATTTTTTGATTTATTGTAGAGATAGGGTCTCGCTGCCCAGGCGGGTCTCGAACCTGCAGACTCAGGCAATCCACTCACTTCAGCCTCCCAAAGGTGCGGGATTACAGGCTGAGCCACTGAGCCCGGCTGGATCTTAACTTTTAGTGTCCACTAAACAGCTGATTTTTACTTGAAAAATAACTAAAATTTTCATGATTTGGATGAAACGTTGTCAATAAGACTGATCAACAATATAGGTTTTTAAAATACCATGTTCATTTTTTACCGTTAGTGCATAGTAAAGAATAATAAAATGATGATTTATATGGCCTTCTAATAATATTTTAATGTGTGTGTGTGCGCTGAGGTTCACGACAAGCAACATTCATATTTGTGTTTACTTTCTTCAACCATCTTCACAAGACACTGCATTGAGCTTCCTTACCCAACTATGTTGACATGACTCTAGCAAAACTTATTCATGACCTTACCATTATCAAAACAAGTACTTTTATTTAACCTTCTTTTCATCTTTGTGTAAGGTACTGCTGTTCATTTTTTTTCTCTCTCTCTCGGGAATCTCTTCTAATTGCTTCTATGATGATACCCTACTTTTCTAATCTCATAGATTTCTACACCCAATACCATTCCTTTATTATAATTCTGTCTTCACCTGTCTGCTATCTTTTGTAGGTTTCTCAGCAACTACACACATAGCTGTAAACACTACTGCCGACTATAAAAGAGACATGTCTTCATTTACATATGCTATCTCTTTACTGTCTATTCCTGTGTAGATGTAGCATACTATATCAAAGACTAGTCATCCCTGTCCTCACTTTTTTCTTATCTTCAGGTCTAATTAGTCCATGCCTCTTAAGTCTCTCTCTAGCCCCTTCTTTTTTCTATTATAAATTATCTGGGTTTTACTATACTTCATCTCCTGCCTGGCACATTTTAGCAGCATCTGGTTTGCCCTTCTGCTACAGTTATTTATTCAAGACACAAGCCAAATCTTGCCACTTTACTTATTCAGCAGTGCTTCTTTATGTCAATATAAAATCCATATTATTCTCCATGTACCTTATGTATCTGGTGACTTTTTTTCCCACTTTGTTAAGCCATATTATGTCTTTAATTTTGGAGTCATGAACTAGATTTTTGAAATTATTGAAGGTAACCTGGGGACAATTCTATGGAGTTGACTAAAAAATGCTTCTTCTGGACAGAGAAAAGAATTGGGTACTTGACACATGTATGTACCCCTTTATCAGGGCCCTCATCATGAACAATCACTGACTGTAGATATCCAGGGAAAGTGTTGTTTGCCATTTGTCTTTTGCTTTTTATTTTTGCTTTTCTAAGTTTATCAACTACGATGCGATTTTTTATATTAATGTTTTTCTACTTCTTTCAATTTTGTTTTTTTGCTTTTGCCACTGAGGTTTGGGTAAGAATATGGTTTTTGGTAGAAATTGCACAAATTGTTTTTAATGAAATGAATATTTCACCCTACCTTTTATCTTCCAGAACCATAAGACTTCCCAAACTTTCATACTAAGGAGTCTCAGGGATAAATAGGGCTGGCATTTTAGTTTGGGGTAAATTTTTGAATAACAGAATTTCATA
This sequence comes from Carlito syrichta, assembly GCF_000164805.1. NCBI lineage: Eukaryota > Metazoa > Chordata > Mammalia > Primates > Tarsiidae > Carlito > Carlito syrichta. The sequence continues at coordinate 636,263 of NW_007259445.1, forward strand.
AGGGTTTAGGGTTCAAATCTCATTTTGATAAAAGTACACACTTATGATTTCATTAGAATAACTAATAAGACTCACTGTGGAGCAATATTCCTTTGTGTAATGGCAAAACTTTTAAAATATTATAATATTTTATCTTAAAAATCTCAAATGATATCACCTCAGAGAGATCTTTTTAAATTTTAAACTATTTTTATTATAAATACACTAAATATATGTAAAAAACACTAACTGTGTATACATAAAAAACTTAATAAACAATTACAAATTGAAAATTTAAGTTACCAGTAAGTATATAAAAAACTAAAATTATCACTTGTCTTTAGGATGCTTTAATTAGCTTAAATCACAATATGTTGTGTTTCTCATTTAAGTAAGATTTATGACATTTTCCAAATTTTTATTTATAATTTTATTGTATATGTATGCATTTCTGTCCTTAAGTTGTGATGAAATTCTATCTTCTCAAATTTTATTAACTTACTTGTCACATTCAGCTATAGAATACATCATTTTTTGTGGTATAAGAATGAAGATTTATTTTTCATTTGTATATCCAAATCTCCCAGCACTATTTATAGAGAAGGCCTCTCATTTCTACTCATGCTTCATTTTGTCATACATTAAATGCAATTTTTATACAGCCCTGTTTCTGGATGTTCTGTTCCATTAGTCTACACCACACTATCTTAACTAACTTCATAATAAGCTACTTGCTGTTTTTGACTATGCAAGTACTTTAGCATCACTTTTCATCCTCAAATTTATCTATTCTTTTTGAAATTGAATTTTCTTAAATATCTTAGAATCAACATCAATTTATAGAAAAAAATGCAGAAATTTTGATTGGAATTACTTTGAAACTATAGATAAATTTGGGATAATTAACATTTTGCAACACTGAGAATTTCAATGCATTATAGTGATAATATTATGAGAAAAATACTCATTTATGCTAGCTTTTTTTTAATTTAGAGAAATCTTACTGACTGTCTTCCATTTCAGCAACGATCATTTTACCTTGATTAACTAATTTTTTTTCATTAGAATGTAAATTTCATGAGATGTGAGGCATTGCCCATCTTGCTTATTGCTATATCCTCCAATAATAGTATAGGCGTTCAAAGATATTGAACACTTTTCAATAAAACAAAAATAGATACACAAATAGTAAGATAAGGAATCAAATGGCTTGCATCATTTTATTGCTATTCAAGTTATTATTTTCTTTTACTTCTGGCCAACAAAATTACCTACTAGATTATCCAGTAATAAAACATGCTCAATATGTTTGAAGCCCTAAATTTACACAAGTTTTTAGCTGTTTTTGTACATTTGAGAATCAGGTTTAATGTGAGTTCTTATTAACTGAAGGATTGCAGCATGCATTTTGCATAAGGTTTCAAAATTACCTCACTTGCACTATTCATAAATTAGCAACATAAATGTAGTCATAAAAATTGTCTTTTTAACTAAGCCCAAAACACTTTTCAGAGTTAAGGGAATTAGGGAGAAAAGTAACATAAGTTTTATTTCTGTGTTCCTTCATAAATGTTTATATATCAAATTATTTAGGCCATTATTTTAGTGCAATAAAATAAAAGCATAAGCATTGAATGTCAATTTTATTAATGTCTCCCAAATGCTTGTTTTCTGTCACTAGGAAATTAATATAAAAAGCAGTCTATTTTTATGTTTTCCAATTATGTATATTTCTCCAAAGACATGCCCAGTCATTTTTCTCTTTTTTCACTTATTACTTAATTAATTTATTAATTTTTTAGATATTATCACTGTAACCAGTATTTTTACTGTGTTTCATCAATGCATGTGATGAATACAGTATCTTCCATTTAATAAAAGGAGTAAATCAGTTTTAAACTTAAGTTTCTCAGTTTATTGTTCATCCAGTAGCTCCTTGATTAAAAGAGTTGTATGGTGTAAAGACTTTTATTTGCAATTACTGCAGAAAAGTATTAGATGTCACAAGAGCTTGTTTAGGACCAAAGCTCCACCTGCCAACTCCTAAAAGGTTTTCCCAGTCCTCAAAAGTCTCCTAAGTAGTTGTTCCATAATTCCACATCTAGACCTCAGCCTCATATTATGAGAAAAGGGGTTAAGTTATATAGAGTAAGGAGTCTGTCTATCAGAAGTAGACTAGCAATAAATAATTTCATGAAATCTGAGAGCTAAAAAAACCTACAGTACCAATATTTCCTCCTACTAATATATTTTCTTTACCTAACAACACAGAACAAGAAGAAATTTTATATTATAATATATTTGTAATTATTTTTAAAAGAGAATTAAAACATACCTATTTGGAGTGAGAAGGATTATCTATACCTTTGACATGTTTTTTTTTTGTTTGTTTTTTTGGTTTTTTTTTGAGTTGGAGTCTCACTCGGTCGCCCAGACTGGAGTGCAGTGGCCGCTCCCGGCCACCGCAGCCTCGACCTGCTGGGCTCCGGCGATCCTTCCGCCTCAGCCTTCCGAGTAGCCGGAATTATAGCGGGCACTACCACGCCCGGCTGATTTTTTGATTTATTGTAGAGATGAAGTCTCACTTCCCAGGTGGGTCCCAAACCCACGGGCTCAGGCAATCCACTCACCTCAGCCTCCCAAAGGCTCGGGATTACAGGCTGAGCCACCAGGCTGGGCTCCTTTGAAATGTTTAACAGCACCTAACTTGATTTTTTCATGGTTTCCTCCAAAACACATGGGCATTTAATTTCTGGGATAATATTATAATGGGTAATGGAAATGTTCACATCTTAGATTCCACTTTTTGATGGTTCAGCAGGTGAAGAGCTTCCTTGATTTTAGGCACATTCTTTCTTTAGACACGTAGACAGAATTTGGTTGCTTATAAATTTTGTTGTTCCAGATGCCATATTGTTTGTAAAGGACCATGTTGCTCTACTATAAGCTACCCTGTATTGATTTATTGAGAGAACAATATGATTTTCATTATTTTTCTGATGAATCTCACTATAATATTTACAATCACTATAACAGTTTCATTTCAATCAGGATAATTGATTTGTCATAAAATTAAACAACAGCAAGCAGTAGCAAATCTGCCACCAAAATATCCATTTATTCTGAGATTTCTATTTTTCAGGCACTTGCATTGTTTTGTTTATTCATCACAATAAATTCATGAGATACATACTAGTACCTTCTATATTTCATAGTTGATGAAAGGGGTGTGTGTGCGTGTGTGTGTGTGTGTGTGTGTGTGTGTGTGTGTGTGTATGTGTGTGTGTGTGTATTTTATCTACAAAACTGAATAGTGTATGTCTTCTATTTTGGATCTCTGAATTATAAACTTGTAAATTACCTGCTATTAAATAAACTCTACTTCACACATTTATATTATTTAGTTCTGATTCTGCGAGTTAAATTTCTTATTTTTAGATTTAAAAAAGCTGACAGAGTTCAGATAGTTAATTTTATAAATTTTATAATCTATTCCAAATTTATGAGCATAACATTTCAAGATTTTATCTTCAACACTTTAGCTATTTGAGTCGGTTTACCCTTAAATATTTCAGGAAAAATCTAGGAGGCAGTCATTTAAAAAATGACATTAATGATAGCATTGTAGATAGTCTCAAAAAGGAGAAATTATTTCCTTAGGTTTTACATAAAGTTTGAAAGTTTGTGAAAGTGTATAAGGAATGATGTCAAACATAAATGGATAGCTTCAAAAAGTCTAAGTCTTGGCTGGATTTCCCATTTCCACCCAAGTGCTTATATAAATAAAATACTACTAATATATAAAAGCTAAAATTTTTCAAAGGACAGTTTATTCAAGTAGGATTCTTCTGTGATTTTATCTCATTTTAACTCAACAAATAGCATTCTGCTGTTATGAGGACTATATTAATTACACTGATTTTGTAGGAATGCTTTCAAAATAGGAAAATTAATGATAGCTTTTTACTTTTTAAAAATAAAATGGCATATCCAGTGGTATTTCTGTAATGTCTCCGCAATTTGTCCCAAGTCCAGAAATAATATGAGGGACTTTTCAAGAAAACCTGCTGAATCTCACTAGTCATAGCATATATGATGTTGTAACTTAAACTATCCCATTCCCCTCTTCCCAGTAGTAACAGTGTAAACCAGCAGCCTCACTACTATAGTAATTGTGCAAAACAAGAGCTTTTCAGCAACTGGAGGGAATAGATCATATTTGGAGTTCCTCAGCAAATCCCTTTGCCACCCAGAATATTGTCACTATTTGACCTACTTTGCGGCTTCCAGGAAAACCCCATTCACAGATGGTGTTGTTATCTCCCCGACATGGAGATCGCTCCATGGTTAAAACCATATAACCAGAGCATTTGCTGAAAAAAATGAACACTGATAATTCCACATTGCAACTACCTGAAGCTGCTGTATAATTTGCAACAGACAAGAACCCGATCAAAACTTAAAAGCAAGGTCTGGGGAAAGATAAGATCATACATACGGGACTTTGAAAAACTCTGCCGGGCGGGGCTCGGTGGCCCTGTAATCCCAGCACTTTGGGAGGCCGAGACGAGTGGATTGCCTTAACCTGCAGTTCAAGACCAGTTCAGGCAACGTGGTGAACCCTCATCTCTACAATAAACTTTTTTTAAAAATCACCAATTAGAACTCAGAACATCATACAAATGTTTATGGCATAAGTGTCTGCCTCTCTTAAAGAGAATAATATAACCTGATATTGGTAAATTTATCCTGTGGACTTATAAAGAATGTCCTCCATTTATTGGACGAATGTATGATAATTGAGTCCAATTTTTTAATTGTTTTCTTTTAATATTTGTCAATTCCACTAATATTTTTTGTCTTCTCATTCTACAACTGAGCAACTTTCTCTATGTTACAGATTTGTCCCTTCCTTCTTATCTCAGTTTTGCTCCATATATTTGGACAGCAAGTTATTAGGTGAATGCAATTAAAATTATCATATGATCCTTGTGTATTTACTCATCTCTACTATCGAATGTCCTTCTTTATATCTATCAGTGGTACATCATATAGTATATTTGATCTGACATTAGTATAGATACTTTCAGCTATTTATCAATCAGTGCCCATAGTTACAATTATTATAATATTATAATCAAGGGGATTTCTTATAAGCAGTATTTAGTTAGCTTATGTCATAGTCTTCACTTTTAAACTGAAGTTTATAAAATCCACTTACATTTACTATTACTATCTATATATTTGTTTTCTGTTTGTTCCTCTATTATTTTTCCTTTTACTCCCCTTTTTTTCCTTCTTTTATATTGATCTAGCGAGCATTTTTATGTATGTTATTTTCTATCAGCTTGTTAGTTTTATATTTTGTTAGTGGCAATCCCAGAGAGTAAAAGATACATCCTTGATTATTGCAGTCGATTATAAATTAGTACTCTTATTACTTCCTCAGCAAAACAAGGGCATTAGAATATTTTGGCACCACCCTATCCCCTAATATTTGTATTATTGTTTCTGCGCACTTTAATTATACATGTGTTACAAATGCCCCAAAGACACTATTATTGCTTTAACCACTCACCATTTACTTAGATTTACCTACATATTTATTCATTCATTATTTGTCCTTCCATGTAGATTTATTTTTAATCAGTCTAAAAAAATTCAGTATTTATTTCAGTTTAGCAACAAATTATTTTATTTGCTTAGTTTGCAAAAAAAAATTTATTCTATATATTGTTTTTGATGGAAGTATTTGTTCAATATAAGCTATGACACCCGAGCCAGAAGTAGAAATTGCTGTGTTGCTTTATCTTTATTTCTTATCACAGTCTTCTTTATTCCTTGTCATATCAATCAGCTTCTTAGAATCCTCTTAAACCAACATGATATTTTAAAGGCTTTTGCTTTTTTTATATATTTTATGTTTTAATTTTACATATTTTATAGTGTACAATTTGATGTTTTGATACATATATGTTGTATAATAATCAAATCAGGATAGTTGGTGCATCCATGACTCCATAATTTATCATTTCTTTGTGATGAGAACATCCAAAAGCTTTTCTTCTGGCTATTTTGTAATACCTTTCTGTTAACAATAGTCACCCTATTGTGTAATAGAACACCAGAACTTAATCTCCCTAACATATTGCAGCTTTGTTCCTGTTGACCAACATCATAATTTTTCACTCTGAACATTTATATTTATATTGTATTATAATAATCAGCTGAAATAATTATTATGGCAAAAACAATTCACAGAGGATTCAACAGTTCAAGACATGGACTAAATGCCAAATGCTGTATAGACATTATGTTTACAAAACTTCTATAACAGCATTTAAACCTAAGTTTTAGACTCTGATAGGAGGAACACACATAAACATATATGATAACAGGGTCTATGAAATTAAAATATGGGAACCAAGGGAAATAAATAAATAATTATACTGAGTTGATTTCTGAAAGAGTTAAACTTGCTATGTGGCATTTCATTTTTACTCTAGTTTTTCTGCTATTGGATAAATATATATCTTAAGCTTATAGTAAAAAATGAGCTTGTTCAGGGAAAATTTTCTGAAGTGTGCAAATTTTTCTGATCCACTGACATAGTCTAGACTGCCCTCACATTTTCCTTCTGCAAATATTGTTCTACATGTCCAAAATATCCTTTCCTTTGCTTCTTAATGGTGAAAAAGAAAAACATAATTTTGCTTCTTTGAGTTCATTGGGCCCTTTATACTGTAATTTTTTGTGTTGATTTGTCCATTTAGTCTGAGATAGCCTGGGATATTCACTGTTTCCATAATAAATAAATTACCAGAGATGTAGAATAGGCAAAATATTACCAGGAATATTTAAAACATTGTAAAGAAAAACCAACAAAAAGAAAAATGTGATAAGTTAATGATGAAATAACACAGGAACTAAATATGCCTACTAAAAGTAGAAATAATTAAGCAGTGAGGTAAAGTCTGTCAACTAGGTAAACAAAACTATCATAGACAAATTTTATCAGATTTCATGCAAACACTAGCCTGTGATGTCAAAGTGAGAACTGATAGTTTCCTGTTGCTTCCTTACTTCAATACATGATTCTCTTATACATTTTCAAAAGCATAGAACTACTATTTTAAGTGGATATTCAAGTGAAAATCATGACAGCTGAATTATCTCAATAGCGTCACCTGTAGGCCTATAAACAATCATCAAGATATTATTGTAAAGGCAAGTTTAAGAAAAAATCTACAATAAATTTTAATAATTTTAAATAACTTTTAAATTGATCTGATTAACATAAACAGAAATATTCAAAGACAAATACAACTTATTTGGTTATAAAGCATTGCATTCAAACAGGATACCATTCTGGATTTTATCAGACATTCACCACAGATGCCACATCTTATCACTAAGGATATATATACACAAACACACACACTCATATACACACATATACATACATATATACGTTATATCTTTTCCCTTGAACTACAAGAAAGTTTAAAAATGGTCCATTAATATGGTGCTTGTCATATTTTTCTGTTGCTAACACCTTAAATTTCTTCTGACCTTTAGCCACTAAAATGGATGTTAATTATAACTAATCATACCCCATGAAAATTATGTGGTAAATGTAATGCCTTTGGCACAATTTCAATAACTATGGAATAATCCAAAGACCTCATAAAGACCCATTCTCTCCTGTTTCAAATGTGTCTTCTCAACACATTTTAAAATTGATTTTTAGTGTATATCATTTCTTTCCTCTTTAAGTGAAATGTCATCTCCTCAAATGTTTCATTTCATAAACTTTAGTGCCTTCCACTGTCAGTAGCTTGCAATGTTAATAAAGTAAACTGTGTGATGATTTATCAGTATAAATTTAAAGAGTACAAGTGCAATTCTGTGGATACACAATGGATACACAAAAAGGAAATACATTTTGGATTTTCATAGAACTGATCTTTATTCCCTAACATCTATGTGATACTGAAAAGTATAGTTAGCCTTCCTGAGACTGTTTCCTGCCTTATAAATAAAAAATGATAACATCTAGCTTTGGAGAATACTTATGAGAAGTAGCAATAATGTGTGGATAGTTCCTAGAACTTTAGAAAAGATAACTATTATTTAATCTTCTGAAAATAACACCAGTTATGCCTATTTGGCTATGAGACTACCTTACTTCTACAATAAGATATAGAATATTTTTAATATATGTAAATATATCAGTTTCTATTCTTCTCAATGATAGTAAGCCATTGTATATGAATGCAATGTTATTGTCCAAGGCAGTAAACTAAATTTTATACAATTTTATAATGCCTGAATTATTATATGAATACCTATGTGAATAAAGTTATTTTCATTATAAATTTGAAATTTTATTTTCTTAAATTCAGAAATGTCTATATGCTAAGTATTCCCTTCCAACACCCAAATATCTCTAGCCTTTTCCACTATACCACTTTCTGTCATGAGAGGCTGACCTATACTGCATAACCCTGTTGTACTCTCTAACCTGCTAGTTCCCATTTAAATTTGGCCAAAGTGAGGATGAGCAAGAGATAAAAATTCAGGAGGAAAGAGAGAATATTGCAATCATTGCTCTTCCACACTGCATACCAGGTACAGTGACTGATTTTTAAGGACCCCTGGAAGATGTTTCATCTCCAAAACACTAGAGTACCTATATTCCAAGAGTAGTGTTTTCCCTCTTCACACCTTCAATCATAAAGTTGATATTGGATACTCTTTAAGCTACCCCATAGGTGTTTATAACCCCTTGATGACCTGAATTCCAAGATCTACCAGCTCTCTACTGGAAAATTTCCCAAATAATGGTTCAGATCATTAGAGTTTGCACAGAGTGCCATAATTCTACTTAGTTAAGGAGGTAGATTGCAGAGTTCAGGGCAAGCAAAGCAATTTGAGTTTGTGGTATGGAGCATGGAGAAGGTAGAGTCCTATGCAGAGGGGATCCCATGTTCATGTTCACTATAAATTGACAACTGAGCACAATGCTATAATTGCACAAAGGAAGATCATTCAATGATTACCAGATAACAGGTGTTCTGGAGTTTTTTGCTAGAACAGAGATAGTAGAGACTGAGTAGAATTAAGGAAGTGCGGTTCTATTGAATCATTAGAGTACTGGCTTTTCTAGTGTAGCAAGATCTAATTAACCCACTGCTAACATCTCAAACATCCAGCTGAGATTCAAGGAACCTTGCAAATAGAACTCATATCCTAGTCTAATATCTACTCTAGACCTACCACAGTAATACCTAAAATCAAACTTTGACAAGATTCACAGGGAGATAAAGTTAGGCAGCTGAATCCTGCCAAGTTACAGGGCTTAGTAAACATTGAATTATCTAGAGATCCTACTGACAAAGTCAAAAATATAAACTACACAACTTCAATGTGAAAAGTCAGTATTCAAATGGCTTCTAAATCAAGAATTAGCACTCTTCTGAGGAAGATAACAGAATCAAAAATGTCTACAACATATTATTCCTACTTACTAACAATGAATTGAAATGTATGATGAATTCAAATGGAAAATGGAACTCATTTTTGAATAAGATAATGAAGAAGAGGAGAAGGAATAAGAGGAAGAGGAGAAATTAAAGTAGAAGAAGAAAGAGAAGAAGCTGAATAAAGAAGAGTTGAAATAGGAAGAAGAGAAAGAATAGGAGGGGAAGATGATGGAGGGGAGAGGGAAGAGAAGGAGGAGAAAGGGAAGGGTAGAGGAGAAATAAACATTAACTCAAGATGGCCCTGATATTGGACTTAGCAGAACTGACTCTAAAGCAGCTATCTTAAAGCTATTTAAAAACATTTATGCATCTATAAACTTCTAAAGGTAATCTAAAATATTAAAAGAAAATAATTTGATTTTAGTGAGTTAACCAATAGGGAATCTTAGTACAGAAATGGAAACTATAAAAAAGAATTAAAGCAAACTTCTAGAACCTAGTAGATGAACTTTACATCAGATTATAGACTAGTAAAAGAAAAAGTGAGTAAATATGAAGACATATCAATACAAATTATCCATTTTGAAGATTACAGAGAAAAAAAACTGAAACAAAAATGAGCAGAACTTCAGAGACTTGTGGTTCAGCATCAAACTGTTTAAAATGTGTCATTGGAAAAGAGTGCATTTGGGACAGAAAAATAAAGAACCAATGGTACAGACCTCTCATACATTATGTAAAGCTCAAATTTATAGCTCGAAGGTCAGCACGATAAGCAAGAGGACCAAAGCTCAGTAGTCATAGTCAAAATGCTGACATTTAAAGCTAAAGAGAAACATTTATAAGTTGCTAGAAAAAAAAAATTACACATAAGGAAACAAGTCTATGAAAACTCATAGGCTTCTCATAAAAAACATAATTGCAGTTGAAACAATGGGAAAAAACTTAAGTAGCTTAAAAAAAACTAATACAAATTATATTGAGCAAAACTATTTTTTAAAATGTATTGAAAATACTTTCCAGATAAATGGAAGCCCAAGTAGTCATATTCTGAAATCCTGCACTACAAGAAATGCAAAACAATGTTCTTCAAGCAGAATACAAATGCTATCAATTGAAATCCTGGATCCAAAAAAAAAGAGTAAAAAATGTCATAAGTGGTAAACAAGTGACTATTTCTAAAAGACTGTTTTATTTCTTTTCATTATATACTTAGAAGTCAAATGGCTGTTTACAATGGCTTAAAAGTATATAAAAATAAGATGTATTAAAACAATCCTATAAAAATAGGCAAGTCAATTAAACGGACTTAGACTTATTTAAAGTTATCACATTTGTGAAGTGTGAGGATGAAATTATGAAACAAGGAGAGGAAAGTGTCAGGTGTAAAGTATAAAGGGAGGAGAAGGAAGATGGGATGCGGAACATAATATAAAATCAATTTTCATCATATAATTTTATAGAGAGAAATTTATGTTGCCCTGTTCATGTTCACTCTTTATATGAGATGTTTACAAAATTTGCTTATTTCATATTTTCATTTTTTTTACAAATCTGTTATTTTTATATGCTTCCAGGTTTTTAATTGCTTGTTTGTTTGACAACTATAAAGTCAGAAACAACTGTCACATATTTTTTATCTTGTTAAATTTTCAATACTTCACTGCAAAGTACACAGGTGTTAAATTAATAAATGTTTAAGATTTTGAAGACATGCACATTTTTATTACTATATTATAATTTATAAAATAAATAGAAACAAATAAATTTGTTATAATAATGAATCATAATTCGCTAAAAAAATATTGTGGTAATTTTATATTAGAAATCAAATAACACACTACTCTTCTTTTTTTTTTTTTTTTTTTTTGAGTTTGGAGTCTCACTCTGTCGCCCAGACTGGAATGCAGTGGCCACTCCCGGCCACCGCAGCCTCAACCTGCTGGGCTCCGGCATTCCTTCCGCCTCAGCCTTCCGAGTAGATGGAACTACAGGCGCGTGCTACCACGCCCGGCTAATTTTTTGATTTACTGTAGAGATGAGGTCTCGCCAAGTTGCCCAGGTGGGTCTCGAACCTGCAGTCTCAGGCAATACAGTCACCTCAGCCTCCCAAAGGCGCGGGATTACAGGCTGAGCCATCGAGCCCGGTTTTCTCTTCATATTTTTTGAAGGAGGATAGGTTTTTCTATACTAATATACCACATTCTATATTAGTATTTTTTCATACTCAGGTATATTAACCTTTGATTATGGAAATGAAAATTTCTTACAAATGAGAAAAATGAGAACGAAACATAATATTGATACTTAAACTGTTCTATTACTCCTGAAGTCTATCAGTTCTAGAAATTAGTTCAGTCTTATATGAATCTCTCATTAGCTCTGGTCCTTTTAGATCATAAGCATAAAACCAAAGTTATCTAGTAATTGTAGGGTATTTTAGTGCTTGATAATTGGTATACTTTTTTTTCCAGTTAGATTCCAAAGTCCTTTGCATGAAAATTACCTTTTCAATGCCTTTTCTTTTTTCTGACCAGTGGAATGATTATGAAAACACCTATTATAAAAACACCTGTGCAGTTTGAACTCCTTTGTAGAACAGACTTGGAGTTGGAGGTGTGAAGTTCATGTTTGCTTTTAAATAATGTGAAATTCTACTTCTGCTTGTACTGTTTTCCACATGCACTGTAACTCCCTAATCTTCCTTTATTATACTTTATTTTACCTTTATTTTACTTCTTAGAAATTATGCGTGAAATTTTCATGTATTAAAGTATCACGTGGGTATCATACCCAAAGTAATGTGATATAAATATGAGATAATTAACCTTGGAAGATGCAATCTCATATTCCACCCATTTTTGCAAATGTGTAATTTTAAGGAACTGCATTATGACTCATAAATATATAACTGCTTCATCATTCAAAAATTGCAAGTTTTGAACATCAAAATTTTTCTAAATAAATCTACACAAAATGTAATGTACTTAATATAGTAAATATTATGTTTTGCTGCTTGTTACTAAATTTCAAAAAAACTAAACAGACAAAAATAAGCACAAATTCTAATAGGTTCTGGATGCTTACTCAGTGAAAAAATTCCCCTTAGAAGGTTCACAGAATTTAAACTTACTCTTGAGTCAGGCCATTTGGATTATTCAAATATTGAATCTTGGAATTTACTTTCCTTCTTCCCTTCCTTCCTCCCTTCCTTCCTTCCTTCCTTCCTTCCTCCCTCCCTCCCTCCCTCTCTTCCTTCCTTCCTTCCTTCCTTCCTTCCTTCTTTTTTTGAGTTGGAGTCTCACTCTGGCACCCAGGCTGCTCCAGGCGAGTGCAGTGGCATGCTCACAGCCACCACAACCTCAACCCGTTGGGCTTAGGCTATCCTTCCACTTCAACATTCCAAGTAGCTGGAACTACAGACACACACCACCATGCCCGGCTAATTTTTTATAATTTAGTGCAGAGACAAGGTCTCACCAAGTTGCCCAAGCTGATCTCGATAACACAAGCTCAGGCAATCCTCTCTCCTCAGCCTCCCAAAGTGCTGGGATTACAGGCTGAACCACTGCACCTGGCCTACTTCTATTTCTTTAAAGCACTTTCCATACAATAATTTATTTAATCCTCTCAACTTCCCTGTGAGGTAGTCCTAAACGTAACTCCAGTTTCAGTGAAAGAAGGAGGCATAGGAAAAAAGAGCAATTAAGAATAATTGCCCAGATCTCAGCTATCAAATAGCAGAGCAAGGATTTGAATTCACAAACTTTGGTTCCTAGCCCCAAAATTTAGCTTTCTACAACTATGCTCTTTCTTTTTTTTTTTTTTTTTTTTTTAAAAACAACTTATTTTTATTACTTTCTCCCCTACCATGCTCTTGCTCGTGATCAGGCAGTTTTATTTTCGCTTGTTTTGCCTTCTACCCTTAGTCAATTTCTGGGAAAACTTTTTCATTTTCCTTTTAAGTAATTTTTTTTCTTTAAAAATGTCCACAATTTAAAAACATAATGAGCCAGGCTCGGTGGCTCAGCCTGTAATCCCGTGCCTGGGGAGCATGAGGTGAGTGGATTGCCTGAGCCCACGGGTTCGAGACCCGCCTGGGCAAATTGGCGAGACCTCATCTCACAATAAGTGAAAAAATCAGCCTGGCGTGGTAGCGCGTGCCTGTAATTCCAGCTACTCGAAAGGCTGAGGCGGAAGGATCGCGGAGCCCAGCGGGTCGAGGCTGCGGTGGCCAGGAGCGGCCACTGCACTCCAGTCTGGGTGACAGAGTGAGACTCCAACTCAAATAAATACATAAATATATACATACATAATGATCTTTTTTGGTAGATTCGCTTGTTGAATTTGAGTTTCCAACCCTCTTCTCTTTTAAATTTCCCCTCCGATAGGAATGTAAACATATTGTTAAACCATAAATCCAAGATGAATAAGCTTGAAAAAAAATCTAGAATGGCAACTCAAAGGCACTTAATTGAAGAATCAAAAGCTCCTCCAAAAAGATACCTGCATACCCATGTTTATTGCAGCAATATTCACAATAGCAAAAACATGGAACCAACCATGCTGCCCATCAAAGCTGTACTGGATTAAAAAATGTAGTACATATACTCAATGGAATATTATGCAGCCATAAAGAAGGGCAAATATTTGGACTTCACAGCAACTAGGATGGATTTAGAGTTGATCATACGCAGTGATTTATCACAGAAACAACAGATTCCATATGTTCTCACTCATAAGCGGACCTTGAACAATTATCATAATACTATAAGGAGGGGATTGGCAGTAGTGGGAAACTGCCAGAGGAGGGGGAGCAGACCTCATCAACCAGGGTACCTACATAATGAACATTTGTATATCTAACCCTGAACTGTGCTCCACATGTCCAAAATAAAGGGGAAAAAAAGCTCCTCTGATTCTTTTGAAATGAAAATGTGTTTTTCTGATTGTGGTAAAACTAGCTGACAAGTGCCAAAAAACTAGATTTTTTTTTTTTAAATGAAACTCTGTCTGTCCAACACGTTTTGTATCAGCAAACAAATCACAAATTACAAGGACTTCTGAATCCCCCAAAGATTTGCTTTGTTACGTTTAGAAGCCAAGAGTGTGAGTGACAGCTAAGATGACAATTGCCATTTGGGGGACACAATTCTGCAGGTGATATTGTTAGAAACAGGTCAACTTTTTCAGAATGTACCTGTGTTGTTTATGCAGTTGTGAATTATGACCTCTGCATTTTTACACTGCTTTATTAGAGTTGAACAATGCACCATCTAATCCAGATATGACTTGCTTTTCTATCTCCAGTCAAGTATTAAAGTAAGAAAATATGGAAGGAATACACAAGAAAATCATCACAAATCATAAAATTATAAAATGATTGATATTGTATTGTCATAGTTAAGAATTGAATAATAGTTAAGAATTGATTTGTGATTTGCTGATAGTGTTTTGTCATAGTTAAGAATTCAAACAGGCATTTTTTTCTCTATCCTTTATAGAGAATATACAGATTTCTGGTACCAGTGAAGAAAATACTAATATTTGGTGGAGTCTGATGTTGAACTTTTTTTTTCCCCATCAGTTCTTCTTTATGACAAAATAAAGATACTCTGGGCAATAAAATTCATCCAGATTACTATATGTGGGGTTTTCTGAATTCAATCACCCTTTTCCTCACACTTTACAAATTCCAGAGGTATCCAACCGTCCTCTCGACACAAGCTGTCTGTCATGTCTTATTGCTTGAACACGTCTATTAAATAATAAATAAATAAGTCTTCACAAGAGAGCACTGAACTGGAAATAGCAGAGAAAATGTTTCTATATCAATAAAGTAACTGAAAAGATTTTATGGCCGTATTTTTCAACTTATCTTCCTTTTGACACTTATTTTTCTTCACTGCAGCAGCAATAATACAATTTCCCCCTTTTTTTAAAATTTGTATTGTTACCCTACACGTCTTAACCTAGTGTTAATAATAACTGTTCTGGTTATTATCTCCTTCTACACCTCCGTGACTCTTCCTTGAGGCCTGTAGTCACTATTTACTTCAGGAGGAATAATACATTGAAAGGCACGTAAAGGTGAAAATCTGTTTTTCGTGTTTGTGTGTGTGTGTGTGTGTGTGTGTGTGTGTGTGTGTGTGTGTGTGATTTCAAAAAGTAGAGGATAGAGTCCTTGTGATTTGTTTGCTAATGTACCAAATCACAAGGACTTCTGAAGCCTCTCAAAGGCTTGCTTTCTTATGTGATTTAGAAGGTAAGAGTGTGAGTGACAGCTAAGATGACATTGCCATTTGGGGGACACAATTCTGCAGGTGACATTGTTTGGGGAATAAAGGAGGTAAAAGATAAATTGTCGTTGAATTGGTTTTCACACCACTGAAAGTGTATTTTAGTTTAATGGTAGTGACAGTCCCACTCCCACCTGCTGACAGACGGCTACTAGCAAGTAGATATATTTGAGACTTAACTGTCAAGATACAAACTTTCATGTTAACTGAAGAACATTCTTTTAAAAGAATATTTCAAAGGATGATGAAAATAAAGAGAAATGATTTTTAACACATACACAGTAAAGAGAGTATCTGAGAGACCAAAGTATGGCTGCAGTTGGCAATGGGGAAATAACTAAATATCCTAGTGGTGAACACCTCCAAGAAAAAATAACCCTTTGGAAAGATGCATTGGTGCTGGGCTTGGACACTGTATGGGTAAAAATGCCCAGTGAAACGGCAAAGGTTATCAGATAAATACAACTGAGAGTCAGCTGTAGCTCTCTAACCAGAAAACTGGAAAAGAGTGGGGAAAATTTTAATATCCCACAATCATAATATGTATTTAGCATACTATTGAGATCTCCACTGGAGTCTTCAATGATCATCAGTGACATGAGAGAACATCATTAATTGATGTGTGTGCCTGTGCTCTTCTAAAGTGTTTGACATACATTCACCTGAAGCTTTTGATCACAGCACTTTGAAGTACTTTCTATTGTCTGCATAATTTGACAGAAAAAGAAACAGAAGGACACACAGCTTTATATCTGGTAGGAGAATCATGTATCAAACAGAGGCAATCTGAACTCATAGCCTTTGCTCTGAAACATTTAGTGCAGTTTCCTGAATGTGATATGCAATCATTCCAAATGCTAAGATGCCTCTCTTTATTAGGGCACACAGTATTGGCAAGCAGGTCTGAAGATGAAAAGAAATACATTGATTATTACGAATAACTCTGGCAATTGAAGAAGCAGATGTGTCTGTGGGTTGGAGGAGTAGGGGCTCCATCCAGTCTTTATATTCGGTGAAAAATGTTTTAGCCTTCTGAATACAGAAGACAAATGCACAGAAAGAATTAGCCATGGAATACTAAAAAACACAGTTTTTGTTTGTTTTTGTTTTTGTTTTTTTAATGCTTAGATTTACTAAAACCCATCCTTTTCAATTTTAGGTTTACGAGTTTCATACAAAATTTTCACTATGTTTATAAAATAAAATTCATTCATTTTAAGACCTTTAAGCATACGCAAAAATACTCTATATAATTCTGCTTTTTTTCCCCAACTCCATATACTTTTGCTTTTCTGGTCAATTGTCAAATATACTTATTAAGTTTAGGTCCTAAATAGTGTCACTAGTTTAATATTTGATTATAAATATACCCCATTCTTTGAGTCTCACAGCTAAATATTGTTTTCTCTGGTGGGAGGATTCCTTACTGCCCTTACGAAATTAATGAGTCCTTCGTCTTTCATCATTTATTTTCCTAACTCCATCTAACACTGACCAACACTGTGCCAAAAGATTATATAAACCAACTCTTAATGTTTGTAATTGTAAAATATTAGACTCTAAGGTGATTTTTTTTCCTCCCTGTGTGGGATGGTTATAAAATTTATGTCTTAAAGCAAAATAATTGCTAGTTAATGAATTTTTATCATCACAATTGAAAGTAAAGACAGTACACTAAATGACACAGATACATAATGCATTTGTAGATATATCTAAACCATATGTCCCAAGAATATCTTAAAGATTGGCTGGGCATAGTGGTTCATGCTTATAATCTCAGCACTTTGGGAGACCAAGGCAGGATAATCACTTAAGCACAGGAGTTTGAGATCAGCATGAGTAACATAGTGAGATCTCTTCTCTACCAAAAAATACATAAATTAGTGGGTGTGAAGGGGTGTGCCTACAACCCTAGCTACTCTAGAGACTGAGGTGGGAGGATTGCTTGAGCTCAGAAGGTTGAGGCTGCATTGAGCATGGACTGAGCCACTACATTCCAGCCTGGGTGACAGAATGAAACCCTGTTTTAAATATATATATATATATATATATATATATATATACACACACAGAAATATACAGAGAAAAAATTACAAATCTTGATATACCTATATTAAATTGTTCTTCTGAGGAATAATCTGTTTTATAAATATCTACATGTTAACACATGTTCTTAACGTTTATATTACCTACTTCAAAGGAGATAATCATTAGAGAAAAGAGAATATCTACTAGGTCAACTCCAATGATGTAGTGTGTTAGATTGTCTCCAAATAACTCCTCTTATCTCTGAATACTCATGCCACTCCTTCCATCAGGAGGTTAAATCTATTTCTCCTTTTGAATCAGGATCATCAATATGAATTGCTTTCTCTGATACAATAAAGCAGAAGCAAGTCTGTGTCTGTTCATGGCAGAGTTCTTGAGAAATCTGGTTTGCAATTTCAGTCTTGGAGCCCTAGGCCATCATGTCAGAAGTCTAACTCCTTGTTAGAGAAAGGTACAGCCAACTACAACCATTCTAGCTATCCTAGAAGAGCTCCAAGAAGTTTGAGCAAAGTCATTTGGGATGTTTTAGTCCAAGCCGAAGTTCCAGAAAAGAGAAACTTGTGAGTGGTCCCCAACAGCATCACATCCACACCGAAGATACACCCAGCAGAGCTCAGACAGTCCAAAGAATGGTGAGAGAGAATACATCACTGTTGTGATATACCACTACGTTTTGGAAATAATTTCTTACTTGGCATTAAATAACCGAAATGGACTACAATAAAATAACTGAACATAAAGATTTAAAAATCTCTTTGGGGATCCCAGGTCTTAAAATAAAGATATTTCTCCAAGGGCAACATGGAAAGAGCTGTTACTATAATTTAGAAAGACACTAATTAGGGAGCAAACAATTACTATACAAATAAACTTAAGCAATCAGCACTCTTAAATTTATTGAGAAGAAAAATCCAATTGGATGCTACGCTTTCTAATATCACTTAAAGTGATTTCCTTCTTTTCAGCTTGACTGATTAAAAAAACGATCACATCCTTCCTTTCCGATACCAAAGAGTCCTGCTTCCCAACGTCCTGGATAACTCTTCTCCAGTTTATTTCCAATTTCTAAGTTGTTGCTTTCTAAAATGTAGATGGAATTATATCATAGCCTAATTGATCGTTTTCATGGGCTTTCCTTTAGTTAGAGATCAAGTCTATGTCCCAAAACATGTCTTTCCAGGCCTCCAGGATCTGACTGTTGACTTTCTTCCCACCCTCAACACTTGCCATTCCTTTCTTTCAAGCCCAGACTCTAGTCATATTAAGCCTCCACGCATACATCTGCTGGTACTTCTCCCTAGATTTACCTTATATCCTGTAGACCAAATTTCTATGTACTTAGAAAAGTGAAAAATCAGATTCCAGTACTCTATTGGCTAGCCATTCCCTACACTCAAGCCAGAACCATTTATTCCACCTTTAAATCACCACAGCACCAGGGATGTACACCCCTTGTCATGCTTACCACACTCCATTAGTGTATTTCGTAAGTACTGGAGGTTGCTTTTAGTTCTTTATTCCACCAGCAAATGGAGCACTTGTTGAATGTGTGGCTAAATAATAAATGAAATGGAAATGCATGTGAAAGTACTTCATGAATTTAGAAGTGCTTTGCAAATATTATTCTGGTGATTTCACCATAACAGTTTGTAAAAATAGTTTCTATGAAAGTAGATTAAAACACACGACAGTTGAATGAATATATCTGGAGGAAGAAGGAAAGTGCTTGCATATATGTAATAATAGAAATAGCCTGGGGGTTGTCCTTTCCTATAAAATAAATATGGAAATATTTTACATTGTTATTTAAAGTCACTAGAAAATAATACAGAGAAGAATTAGATTATTTACAACTTGATCATGATAGTTTTTAAATTATTTAGAAAAATTAAGAGCTAAAATAAAATAAATATATTGAATAAAATAAGATGCATGTATTTAAATTATAGTAAGTGATATTTCCTTTAGTCCTAGAATTGAGTTTATTCACTATAAAAATAAGAAAATATTAAGATGCAGCTGTTGAGTGTTTCTTAAACGCCAGTTATTGTACTGAGTTCTTTCTAGACATTATCAAGCTTAATTTTTAGAAAAATTTATGAGATAAGGATTAGTATTTTGTTTTTAAAATTAATACCTGGCATTGTCATAGCCAGATTTCTGATTTCAGAAAGCCTTGCTTTCTTTTTTTTTTTTTTTTGCGTTGGAGTCTCACTGTCTCACTCTGTCACCCAGACTGGAGTGCAGTGGCCGCTCCCGGTCACCACAACCTCAACCTACTGGGCTCCGGTGATCCTTCCGCCTCAGCCTTCCAAGTAGCCGGAATTACAGGCATGCACTACCACGCCCGGCTGATTTTTTGATTTATTGTAGAGATGAGGTCTCACTGCCCAGGCGGGTCTCGAACCCGCGGGCTCAGGCAATCCACTCACCTCAGCCTCCCAAAGGCGTGGGATTACAGGCTGAGCCACTGAGCCTGGCTTGACCTTGCTTTCTTAATGTCAATGAAAATGGAAGACAGAATAAAAATGTAGAATTTCTTGTGTACAAAAAATTTGAAAGGAAAGGTAACACTTTTCTTTAATTGCTAATGATGTGTGTTATTAACGCAAACACCAAACCTCTTAGCATTATGGTTTTACTGTAGCTCTGGTTTTCATGAATATCTGCCACATCTAGAGGTTCATTCCTGGGAAATAACAGATGTTCCTCACATACATCAGGGTTATTTCTAGCCATTAAATTGCCACTCAACAGCACCTGTAGTGGGTTGAAAAGTGGCCCTTCTGAAATCTATGTGGAACCTCAGCATGTGACCTTATTTGGAATTATATTTGCAAACATAATTAAGGTAAGCCTCATTTGAACAAATCATCCTGCTTTGTGGTGGTCCTTAAATCCAATGGCAGGTATCCTTATAAGAGACAGAAAAAGAAGAAGACACAGAGACACAGGAGAAACGGCCACAAAGATACTCTGTCACAAACCAAGCAACACCCAGCATCATCAGAAGCTAGACGAGGCAAGGCAGGATTCTCCTCTGGAGTCTTCAGAAGGAGCACTTCCATGCCAATAACTTAGTTTCAGACTTTGGCCTCCAGGAACATGAGAGAATAAATTGCCAGATGTTGGGAGCCAGCCTTGGAGGCCCGCCTGATTGACAAAGTCCAGGTGCGCTGAGGACCCCCGGCTGCAAAGCAAGTCCGGGCAGCTGAGGCCCTTCTGTCTTCCGTCTTTGCTGTTGGTACAGCTGAAGAAATTCTGTGCAGTTGTGGAAGAAGAAAATAGCATGTTTATGCGAAGTACTCACAGCTAACCTGAGAATGTCATGGTTCATTTTTCCATTTCCCACTATGCCGTTTGGCCTTTTCTAACATATGCAAAGGTTAAACTCTGAAGCACATCAAGAATGCTTTCTTTCATTTGATTATAAGTTACTAGATATTGCTTAAGTAATAAATGATTTAAGTATATTCACTCCTTATTTGATTTAGAATTATGTAGTTTAGTGTTTAGACAGAAGGTTTTTTAGAAGCACAAGTTTATAGTAAGTTCATTATGAATTCATTATAAGTTCTAACACTTACATAGGAGTTATGTAGGAGATTTATAGCACTGTTTTCACTGACTTAGGATAAAGATTATCTTTAAGGTTTTTACTTAACTCAATAGTTAAAACTCTAAGTTAACATTTATAAAGTGGGTTTTCACTGAACTCATAATATACTAATCAGACACTTTTATGATAACTTAGCTAAAGACAGAAAGTAGCCTTGGGGGCCTGGGAAACATTACTAAAAGCGTCTTTTGAGTTCTCTTTAGAAATAAGCATTGCAGGATAAGAGAAAAGTAACGGAGACACCTGGATAAGAAAGGCGATTACAAGCTCTGAAGGTCATAAAGCCCCAGAAGGAAAACTACTTCTACATGAAGAACTTCACACTTGGAAACTTTCTGGAAACAGTTCAAGGACTGTAATTCGGGACTTTGGACTAAAACTATCATCTTTGACCTTATGAATAAGACTCATTGTCTGAATGTTTACAGGGTTCTTGGCTTGTTTGTTGCTAAGACCACTAGATGGTGGTAACTTGTAGAGGATATGTACGTGAAGGAATTTTCTTTGTCTTGCCCCTTTACAAATGGTATAAAAGCTCTGTGTTAACTAATGTTAAATTGTCATCTGTTCAAGAAACAGGTGTCTGAGTATAATATTTTTGTCCCTCGCCTACCTGTCTCTCCTTCAGGAAATCTCACGACCCTTGTGGGGCTGGACCCCCGCAGCCAGAGTTTTAAACCACCAAGTCCTTGGCAATTTGTTGTCCTACAGAAACAACCTAGTTTTCATTTCTGCTCACCTGCCAAGGACAGTGCTCTATGCCTTGAGCAAAGAAGCAGGTGACTTCCTTAGCTGTTTAGAGTAGTTAGTGAAGGCTTTCTTGAGGAGATGACATTTAAGATTATAGCAGGAGTGTGTCAAGCAGAAGGGAACAGACAATAAAAAAGACTAGAAGAAACAGACAGTATAAATACTAGAAAGAGCTCAAGAGTGTTTGCAGGACAGAAAGGAAACCAGTATGACCTAAGTGCAGTAGGTGGTGGAGCACCTCACATGGTTCACGGGGAAGTTTTAAAGAGCCAAACCATGTAGGTCTTTGTACAGCTTATCAAGACACTTGGTATGTAGTTTCAATTTAATGGAAAACCATACATTATTTCACTATTTTGGGTGAAAGGGTAAGAAAGGTAAGGCAGAAGAATACATGATGTCAGTTTGTGCTTTAAAGAGATGATACCGGTTACTCTCAGGCAGAGCATAAACTGGAAGATAAAATGGTGGAAGGAGGGAAACAAGCAAAGGGCCTTTTGCAGTTGTTGAGGAGAGGCAGCAGCGGGTTTTTGAGTAGTGCCAGTGATAATGGAAAAATGCCTTTTTATGAGAAATTCTGTGAAGGTTCTACTGTATTTGCTGATGGATTGGATATGAAGAGGGAAGGAAAATGAGACATCAAATGTCTGCATCAAGATACTAGAGGACATAAGTGTTGTAGAAAAAGTGAGTAACTTGGGGTGAGAGAGTTAAGAAATGTTCCTCAGAGGAAGAGATTCTTGCATATATGAATAACAGTGGCCTACTTACAGTTTTTCTTTAAAATTTGCATATGAATGTTGGGAGTAAGAGGCTGTGGGGAAAATGGTAGATAAAGGATTTTTGTACTAAATATTCTTCTAACAAGAGCAATTTGCAGTTGAGCTGTTTATATCCCTTTGACTATAAAGAGCAGTAATTATATACAACACTGAAACACTAAATTATTCAATTGCCTCAAATTTGTTAACCTCACATTCTTTTACTATGTGCCTGTTTTAGGTCCATCCTCTGCATCAAGACATTTTTAGATTTGTTTTAAATATGGTATTATTTTATTCAAAGTGAGTTTATACAAAATTCTTTCTATTTGATTCTGGGAAATATTTTTTGCCTTTCTCACCAGTTCTGCACAATGACCTTTTCTGTGTCCTGTTAAAGTGGATTCGCTCTTTAGAGGAGGTTTCTTATCAGTTTTTCACACTTACTAGAGAGGACTTCCCCCCCCCCCAATCATGTAATGGGTCTCACTATAAATAGCATTCTGTGATTTTTGAGTCTTATGCTATTCTAGTTTTTAAAATTACTGGTTGTAGTACATCATTAAGAATTACTTCATTTTTTAAAAAAAAAAGATATTGCGTATTTTCTGTTTGCCTCAGTGACCTACTTTGCTTTTTAAAGCTCTTCACTAAACTATTTCTTTTATCTCCTGACTTTCTCATGTTATCAGTTTTCTTTTTAGCAAAAGTCTATTTTGTTGTTATTTTAAATAAAATAATACAAAGCTATAAATATCCGGAGGTTATTCTTGGAACACATGTGAATCACTATTTAAATTAATGAAAGACTACTGCTTGTATACAGAAGCAAGGCCAGGTAAAATCAGAACTCACTGTGTCAAAGAGAGACTGTCCCCTTGACTTCTTCTTTTTATATAATACCCTCTTTTCCAGAGCATAAAATGATTTCACTGGGGCATTTTTTCAAAATTGGTCAACTTAATTTTGTACTCCTACATTTTAAACTACTGAATGAATAACTATAAAAAACATTATGACGTAAGTTAGAAAAAAGACAGTTTCAGCTAGAATTTACTTTATCTATCTAACCCTAACCTCTTTGAAATGTAAAGGAATAATGTCTAAGGCACATAAAAGAAATGACAAATCATACAATTATTTTCCTCAAAATACATGTACAGACTAAGGATTGAATCACATTATAAAGGAGATACATGAATTAATCAGTGAGACAGGATGCTCTTGCAAAACACAGATGTTTTACGAAACCTTCCCAATGGGGAGAGGTGCTATTTAACAATGTCAAATGGGGATTCCCCAGTCTCACACAGAATAGAAAAATATAGATATTTCCCATTTCACACTCCAGTCCCATGTAAGTATCTTGTCAAAACTTTTCCATCTCAATAAATGGCAATATTATTTTCAGAGTTGTGTCAGGCAAAATGTTATGTTTTATGAAATATGAAACTGAATAAAAACATTACTCAACCGCTGGGTTTGGTGGCTCACCCTGTAATCCTGCGCCTTTGGGAGGCTGAGGTGAGTGAATTGCCTGAGCCCGCGGGTTCGAGACCCGCCTGGGCAGCGAGACCTCATCTCTACAATAAATCAAAAAATCAGCCAGACGTGGTAGCACATGCCTGTAATTCCGGCTACTCGGAAGGCTGAGGCGGAAGGATCGCCAGAGCCCAGCAGGTCGAGGCTGTGGTGGCCGGGAGCAACCACTGCACTCCAGACTGGGTGACAGAGTGAGATTCCAACTCAAAAAAAAAAAAAAAATTACTCAAGATACTTAAAATTATTTTATATATCAAGCTAAATATTATGCAATTTTAAATATACATGTAACATAAAAATCAATTTAATAACCTGACAATTCCATCTATATTTCTAATAATGGGTATATAGGTATGTATGTGTGTGTGTGTATATAAATATACATATATATATGTATACATTTTGGTTGACAGATTTCTCACTGAATTCTGACTTCTATAACATGAATGTGTATCTTAAACAGCAAAAATTAATTTCTCCCAATTCTGGAGAATGGGAAATCCAAGACCGAGTTATCAAGATACCAGCAGATTCAGTGTCTAGTGAGGACTTTCTCCCTGGTTTATGGAGTACTACCCTCTCATTGTATCCTTCACATGGTGGAGACAGATATTTCAACCTCTTTTTTGAAAGTCTTATCTTACCACAAAGTCCCCACACTCATGACCTAGTCTAGTACTAATTCTCTCCCAAAGGTCTCACCTCCTAAGACCATCATATTGAGGAATAGAACTTCAACATATGAATTTTGGGAAGACACAAATATTCAGTTTATTGCATAGACATATATGGCATAGTTTATATATGTATATGTGTGTTTGTGTGTGTATGTGTGTGTATATGTGTGTGTGTGTGTATTTAAATGTATCTATACCTATCAACCAAAGGAAAAAATAGGAGCAGTTTTTCAATTGTTAGTTTTTTCAATTGTCATCTTATATTTGGGCATATACATCTATCTGTAGGGGCTCATGATATTAGTTGAATCTGAGTTGAAGTGCAATTGTACTTTAAAATGTATAATATTAAGGAAACTTAAAATCTTGTTAGAACTATAAGTCAAAGCATAGATGTCATTACTCAAAATCAAATAGTATCTAATAAAGTTTCTACCAAACTTTTGTTTATTATTTTTGAATAAAGCTTTCTGCCATATTGCTTGTATCTCTTGACATTTTTTGTAGAGAAAGAAAATTTTCAATAAAATGTGTTTGGAAAATTTCATGACAAGCAAACGATAGAGATTTTATTACTATAGACATGCTCATGGCATAGATGTTAATATGCTTAATGAATAACGAAGAAAGAGATATAATATGCAGTGGTTCTCAATTGTATTCAACAATGGAACTCTTTTTTGTATGGCTAGTCCCTATAACATCACACTCAGATAAACATGACCATCAAAAATTTGCAATACTTACCCACTATTCAGAATGCCTAGTGGTCAGAATTGGGGTAAAGTAGGAAATTGGGAGGTGGAGATCTATTAAAGGAGAATGTTCTCCTTATCTGCCATCAGTTGTACCCTCCCTCAAATGGCTCAATATACTCCATCCTCTTTGCCTGTTTTGTTTTCTCTGAATAATACATCATTTTTATTAAAAACTACAAAATATATTCACATATTTTGGTTATAATCTGCCTTTCTTCACCAAAATGTAGGTACCATGAGACATGTATATTTTTTCAACTGACGTATCCTCAGTTCTAGGAAGAATAGCTCATATACAGTAAACATTCAGCAATGTGTCAAATTAATGCACAAAATGATCAAAGAGAAGGGAAAAATAGGCTGCCTGGATGCAGAAACTACAAGTGCTATAACCACAAGAGATCTACATTCACAAAATTTGAGAAGCCTATTTAGTGCAGGAAAAAAATATTTAGGTTTCTGATAACTGAGTTATAAATATAAAAAAATTACAAAAAATTTTCAACTTTATAAGGAAGGTCAAAAAAGACTCAAACAATTCTCATTTGCATACTCCAAGATTTCATGAAGTAAACACTCAATAAAAAACTACTGAATTAATGAAATAAATGGATACTT
Organism: Carlito syrichta; assembly: GCF_000164805.1. Classification (NCBI taxonomy): domain Eukaryota; kingdom Metazoa; phylum Chordata; class Mammalia; order Primates; family Tarsiidae; genus Carlito; species Carlito syrichta. The sequence continues at coordinate 662,800 of NW_007259445.1, forward strand.
GAACGAAAACAAATTACATATGACATATTCTCATTAAGAATACAACAAGTCAGGCTTGGTGGCTCAACCTGTAATCCTGCACCTCGGGAGGCTGAGGTGAGTGGATTGCCTGAGCCCACGGGTTTGAGACCACCTGGGCAACTTGGTGAGACCTCATCTCTACAAAAAAAAAAAAAAAATTAGCCTGGTGTGGTAGCACGCGCCTGTAGTTCCAGCTACTTGGAAGGCTGAAGCAGAAGGATCGCCGGAGCCCAGCAGGTCAAGCTGCGGTGGCTGGGAGTGGCCATTGCACTCCAGTCTGGGCGACAGACTGAGACTCCAACTCAAAACAAAAAAAAAAAGGAAAAAGTGGTAAGTCTTTTATGTAAAGAGTACTAAGAGTGGTAAGTCTTTTATGTAAAGAGTACTAAGTTTGACTCTTTCAAACTGCTGGTACACTGTCATTCCAAATACTTCTAAATCACATCTTGTGAGAAAAAGTTAATCTACATTGGAGTTACCTTAATGATTCAGTTACTTCAGTGAAATGTCTACAAAGGCAACCAAAAGAAATTATCCATATGCTTCTTGATGTAATATGCAGATTTTACAACATAAAATTTTTTTCAGGAAAAGATGTTATAATTTTGACTTTGCAGCTCAATTTTTAAAGTCATTACATACCATTAATAAAACATGGCAAATATGAATCTAGAACAGATAGATTTTTTTAAAAAAAAAGTCCTCAGAACTCCTGGAAATTGAAAAGTATATATTTGCATATATATTTATAATCTTATATGCAAATACATGAAGAAATTTTTCAGTGGGCACATGCTTGCTGAAAACAAAAAACTAAAAAAAGTTAGCTTATATTTTCATCCACCCCAAAAGCAAATTATTAGATTATCTTATGTGATTCTTTAGCATAATAGTTAAATAACTTATGTATTCTTTAATAATTCTAATGAAAATCATGTTTCAAAGTCTTTAATAAACACTTACTTTGCAATGCATTGCTTAGCCCTTTCAAAAAAATCTGTGAGAAATTTATATTTTTTTAATCTTAGAAAATTAAATAATTTTTCTCTGATCACATTGAGGAAGTGATAGAACTGGATATCAAATTCAGACGTGCTGTAAACCAGTTGCTGTTCAATGTGGTAGTTACTAGGTACATGTCATTATTTAGCCCTTGAAGTGTGATTAGTGTAACAGAATAAATTAATTTTTATTTTGATTTCGTTTTGGTCAATTTAAATTTAAAAATCAAAGATGTATAAAAAATTTAATTCAACAAACTCAACTCTGTTGTATTGAGATGTCTGTATTTAACATTAAACATTGACTTCTTAATATATTATTGTCTTACAGAGCATGCATATTAAATGCCTAAGTTGTTTCTGGTGTTTCTTTTTTATTTTATTTTATTTTTTTATCTATCTATCAATTTATTTCAATGATGTGAGGTACAACTGAGGATTAGGTATACAAATCGTCATTGTACAGGTAAAACTTGGGCCTGACTTTGGTCCCCACTTCATCTTATGTGAGATCAGTTGCCTTTATTGATGTTCTGTGTCCCCCACCTCTCTCCTGGCAGTGTCCCACAGCTGCCAACCGCTCAAAACCCAAAATGTCCATGCCATAAGATAGACAAGTGGGACCTCATCAAATGGAAAAGCTTCTGCAAAACGAAAGAAACCATCTAGAGAGCTGGGAGACAGCCCACAGACTGGGGAAAAAAAATTACCAACTCTATATCTGACAAAGGCCTAACATCTAGAATCTACATGAATTCAAGTATGCCAAAAAGAAAAAAATAAATAGCCCTATTAAAAAGCGTGCAGAGCCGGGCTCAGTGGCTCAGCCTATAATCCCACGCCTTTGGGAGGCTGAGGTGAGTGGATTGCCTAAGCCTGCGGGTTCGAGACCTGCCTGGGCAGTGAGACCTCATCTCTACAATAAATCAAAAAATTAGCTGGGCGTGGTAGCACACGCCTGTAATTCCAGCTACTCGGAAGGCTGAGGCAGAAGGATCGCCAGAACCCAGCAGGTCGAGGCTGCGGTGGCCGGGAGCGGCCACTGCACTCCAGACTGGGCGACAGAGTGAGACTCCAACTCAAAAAAAAAAAAAAAAGTGTGCAAATGATATGAATAGATACTTTTCATAAAAAAGATATATGAACAGGCAATAGATACATGAAAAAATTTTCAGCCTTGCTATTCATTAAAGAAATGAAAATTAAAACCACACTGAGATACCACCTAACTCCAATCAGGATGGCCATCATCAATAACTCAAAAAGCAATAGATGCTGGAGAAGATGAGGGGCTGAGGGGGAGGAACTCTGCTAGTGTTTCACATAAACATATCCAAATCTAGTGAATGTCAATGGATGGACTGTTTGCATGATTTTAAGTACAGATACTAATGTGTTTATGTTGACAGCCGGCCACAGAGGCCCACTGAGCGTTAGGGATCAGGGAGGGCCGTGGAGCCCGAGACCACTAGGATGTGTTTGGGAGCCATTGACCCCATTTCCTCCTCCTTTTACCATGTAGCGCAAATAAGCTAAAGGAACTCTGCTGACCTGAGCTGAAGGCTCTGTGACTGTGACAGGCATGGATCACTCTAGAAACTCATTGTTCCTGTTTTCCATGAACTGTGGTTTTGGCTGAGGTATTAGATATAATTCAAATTCAGGTCATATTTGGTAACCTTTTATAAGGTACAAACCTTTTTATAAGATTTAAAAGTATATTTGTAGAATTAGTATATACTTATGGAGAGCTGTTTTCAGCTTTAGATGGTATAGATGATTATCTAGAGTTACCAGAAATGGCCCAGCACGAACTTTGGGCTGGGCCACATTCCTGAGGGCCCAGCACGTACTTTGGACTAGGCTGCATTCTTTTAGACTGGCTTAACTACAGTTAGTTTAGGGTTTTTCTACTTATTATAGAAATTGAATTTATTTTATTCATAGAAAGTATTGTAGAATAGGTCATGCTAACGTCAGGGAATCATGTTAGTTCAAGCATGATCAATCATGATATTTTGAGGTCTAATAAGAATACAGTTAACTTTAGAAATTTCATTGTCTCCATTTTCTACTATTGTGGTTTTGGCCTTAGTACATTTACAGTTTATATTTGGGTTTTATTTTTAGAAGCTTTATTACTGATGATCAGTTTTATATATTAGGATTAGGAATTAGAAACTTTCATAGAAATTAGAATAAATATATAGGACTTTAGAATAGCCATTTTGTTAAGAGATTGTAATCGATTGTTCCAAGAAGTGACCCACCGTGAACCTTGGACTGGGACACATCCTATAGAGCCCAGTGCGATCTTTGGACTGGGCCACATTCTTTAGGAATTGGCTTAAGCTATAATTAAGAGCTTCTGTAGCATTGTGTAAGTAGTATTAGCATAGAATAGAAAGGTAATAAGATTTAAGTTAGTCATCATGGGTGTTGTGTGCGCATGAGTTTTAGAAGTTATTGATTATTAGAACATCATGATGCTAGTAGGGATTGTTGCATTGCTTTTGAGGAACATTAACTAGCAAAGGGAACAATAAGACAATTTTGGGGTTTGTCCTTCCTCATACCTGAGAAAACATCTGGTGGGTGGGGGACGCTCCTCCTGCACCTGGCTTTGTGTTCACGTGAAAGACTTGTGAGACTGTCTGTGTAAAATTTGGGGATAAATACCCGCTGTAACTTCCAATAAAACGGCTTCTGCTCAACAGTTGTCCACTTTCTTTCTTTCTCTTTCTTTCTTTTAATATCTATCCCTCCTACAGAATCAGCTTCTGCACTAGACAGAGTCCAGTCTCTTTCTTTCTCCCCCATCTCTCTCTCTCTCTCTCTCTCTCTCTCTCTCTCTCTCTCTCTCTCTCTTTCTTTCTCTTTATTTCTCCAGAATAATTGCCGGCGCCACCACACCTTCCAGGGACACTCTAAATCTTTCTGCAGGGGCTGGCCCCCCCAAATGTTTAGTTGATTATTTTATGCAAATAGCAAAATACATATGTAAATTTAATTGGAAATTAGTTGAAATACTTATTAATTAAATTGTAGCATAACAATTTGCATTTTTAATTTAAAAGTAAATGTAGGGAGTTTTTTTTCCTTTAATTTTTATTATAAAGATGCGGGGTACAATTCAGGGTTAGGTATACAAACATTGATCATACAGGTACCCCTGTCTCTGAGGTATGCCCCTCCCTCCCCTAGCAGTTACCCTCAAATGCCAATCCCAACCCCGCACACACACAGTTTCCCATTACTGTCAATTGCTTTCTTATAGCATTATAATTGTTCAAGGTCCTCTTATGAGTGAGAACGTATGGAACTCTGTTCTTTGTTTCTGTGTTTCTGTGATAAATCACTGAATATGATCAATTCCAAATCCATTCAGGTTGCTGCAAATTTCATGTATTTGTTGTTCTTTATGGCTGCATAATATTCCATTGTGTATATGTACCACATTTTTTTGTTTTTAATCCAGTCCAGCTTCGATGGGCAACATGGTTGGTTCCATGTTTTTGCTATTGTGAATAGAGCTGCAACAAACATACGTGTGCAGGAATCTTCTTTGTAGAATAATTTGAGTTCCTCTGGGCATATTCCCAATAGGGGGATTTCTGGGTCAATTTCTAGTTCTTTCAGAAATCTCCAGACTGTTTTCCAGAGAGGTTGTATAAGTTTGCATTCCCACCAGCAGTGTAGCAGCATTCCTTTTTCTCCACATCCTCTCCATCATCTGTTGTTGTTTATTTTATTAATATGGTCATTCTTACAGGGGTTAGGTGATATCTCAATGTGGTTTTGACTTGCATTTCTCTGATGATGAGTGAGGCTGAGCACTTTTTCATGTGTCTGTTGGCTGCCCATATATCTTCTTTTGAGAAGTGTTTATTCATGTTTTTTGTCCACTTTTTAAAGGGGCTGTTTGTTTTTTTCCCTTCGGTGCATTTGAGCTCCTTGTAGAGCCTAGATGTTAGGCCTGTGCCAGATATACAGTTGGCAAATATTCTTTCCCATTCTGTGGGCTGTCTCCCTGCTCTCTTGATGGTTTCTTTTGCTTTGCTGAAGCTCGTTAATTTGATGAGGTCCCACTTATCTATCTTATTTCTTAAGGTATTGGCCTTTAGTGTTCTAAGTAGGAATTGGTTCCCAGTTCCAATTTCCATAAGGGTGTCTCCTGCGTTTTCTAACATTCTTATAGTTTGAGGTTTTACATTTAGGTCTTTGATCCATTTAGAGTTCATCTTTGTGTATGGTGATAGGTAGGGGTCCTGTTTCAATCCTCTGCATGTGATCAGCCAGTTTTCCCAGCACCACTTACTGAATAGATTTTCCTCTCCCCAGTAGTTGTTGTTGGAGGCTTTGTCAAAGATGAGTTGGTTGAGGAATTGAGGCTTTGCTTCTGGAATCTCTATCCTTTTCCATTGGTCTATGTGCCTGTTTTTATACCAATACCAGGCTATTTTGATTACTGTAGCCTTACAGTAGAGTTTGAAATCTGGAAATGTGATGCATTTAATAGTAAATGTAGGGAAATTTTTAAGTTTAAACCACAAAAATATTGCTTATGCAGAATCAAGTGGAAATTCAAAAGCTAGTAAGGCAAACACAATAGTTTGTTTGTTTGTTTTAAAAGGGAGTGGAGAGACAAATAGAGAGGGAAACTGTTAGAAGTCATGCAGCATACTTCTCAATAATTGGTGTTGGTAATTTACTGCCACATAGCAAAATGAAAAAAAACTATTATGTTCAAAAGTATACAATAAAGTGGATACTATTAAGAAATATTTCAGCAAATGCATAATGAATTTGATAAGCAGTTTCCTCTCAATAGTCAATAAGAATCTCTGGATGTAGTCCCTTGATATCAAAATTAAACATAAAAAATCAATTATTTCAATAATTGTAAATAGTCTCTAAGTTTGTAACTTTGACCAGATATGATTCTTACACAAAGTATTGACCAAGTAAATCAAATTCAACATTATATATTTGGTTCGCCCCTCACAGATGAGATCTCCTGTCCTTAATTGGAAAACACAAGTCATGGATTTGTGCCTTGATTCTCATAGACAGTCATTAGATCCCAAGTGGGCTTCAGGTTCTTCATCTGTAAAATGTCAAGAATCTCTGGAGATAATTCCAAAATCATAGGCAAGTAAGTGGGAGGCTTGACTGTCTAGTAAAAGAAGAATTAAGTCAAACTATCCTCTGGAGTGCCAAGAACCTAGCAGACCTCTGATGAGGGGACTGAATTGAAGAAGATTGTGGTAACAGCTTAAACAAAATGAGAAATGAATTGGTCCTCTAGGAGGTGAAATCAGCTAAAGCCTCAGCTCATGCAGTATTGGCAATTCAGAAACAGCATAGAAAAAGGTTAAAGGGAAACATTTCTTTAGTCATTGGCAGTATCCAAATGAGAGAGAACAGTTTATATTTCCTATCTTTGCTTCTCAGATAACCACTTCTTGTTGCATAGCGGTTGTTGTAACCAATAATTTACCCTAAATTTAAAAGTATATTCTGCAGTGGACTGAGGCTTACTGGATATAAACGGAATTGGGAAGAAAGTGGTGTTGTGGGACACAAACTACTTAAATATGTGGAGTGCTTGGGCTTAAGATTTTAAAATCAAACAGGTGTAGCTTCAAAATAAGATAGGCTGCAGTGAGCTAGCTTAGATATACTCATCACTCTATGGGAAATGAAATTCCAAAGTCCAATCTAAGGGTATAAGAACCATGAGACTGCACACAGGATGAGTAGAAGATTTTATGACAAGGTTTGTGTAAAATCTGCCACTAGGAATTGATTTTTGTCTTGTTTTTTCAAACATCTTTGCTATATATATTGGATGCTTTATTTTTACAACATATATAATGCTTCTAAAGAACCACCATCTTTGGGGAGTTCATTCCAGTGGGGTTGATGGTAGGCTGGGGCGGAGATAGTAAAAAACATATAGAGGCAGTCTAGTGTCAATGACAAGCGTAGTAGCTCTAGATTCAAGCAGACTAGGATATATGTTTCATTCCAGCCCCTTTTCGCTATATGACCTTGAGCTTGTTTCTTAGTCTTTGTAAGTTTGTGTTTTACCCCATATAAAAAAGGAGGTTTAACAGTAATATTTGTCTTATAATGACTTGTAGATAATTGAGGCTACATCAATAAATTTGTACACTGCTTACACAAATTGATTTATTTTGGTTATGACCACATTGTAGAATACTATATGCATTTTGTGTTTTAAGTGGCATATCACTAAACGCAGGGGCTGTAAAGGTGACTACATTATAAACATTTATTACCTATATATCAATGCACTAATCTAAGACTTCAGACGTGAGATTTCCTTGCCTAAACAGGAAGGAAACTAATTGCACAAACAAAAACATATATAAGCATTTAAATGCTATTTCACTGAAAATAATTTACTTTTTACAAGTACTAAGTAAATAACTTTAATCAGAAAATAATGAGTATTTAGGGAATATTTAAATTTCCAATATTTTATGTTAGATGGCAGCTTTAACTAAAAATTATATAACAGTAACTGAAAAGCTCCATCTGCTGGCTTTTGGTTTCACTGCAAATTCATTGTAATCATGTTTCCTAATTTTATCCTTCACCTCTCAACAGTCAAAGTACATATAACTACTTCTTTAGTGACTAAAAACTTTATAGTTATGTGGCACTTTCATAGTTTAACTCAGTGCTCACATATTAACAAATAACATTACTAACGGAAAAAGGCTTGTATCATGATACTCACCCGTGTTTGAAGCCGTAGCACTTTTCTGACTAGGCTTTAGATCAGTTAAAAATAATTATGTCAATGGAAGAAGACATGATACATCAATGTCCATAAATATCATTTTAAAATGTATTTTATTATGTTTACTGAATACCTTCACTACATTTGAATATTTCAGTTTTGCAGTGGCAGACATAATAATAATTGCTATGTAAATCTCACTTCACTGAGATTCTATGTTTTCAGTAGTCATAAAAAGTTAGATAAGACAATATATGTTTTTCCTTTATTGCACAGCTTTAGAAATAATTTAAAACAAATGTATTCTCAATAACATCATAGGTCATTTAGAATTTATACATGTGAAATTGAAATTTATAATATAAATCATATGCACAGAGAACAATATCTTTAGTTCAATAACAACAGAAAATATAATCCTAATTCAAACAAATACTAACGTTTCAAAGTGACTAATTTAAGCTATGCTGTGTTACTTTCCATTTTACATATACATGCTTATTGATTAGACCAATCTCAAAGGAAATTGAAGTAGATTTAATAAATATATCTGTAAGTTCTAGTTGGTCTTAATCTACATAATTAATTTATCCAGAAGACAATTCATTTTTCTAAAGCATCTGAGAGAATGGCATATGTAGCTAAAAGTTGAAAAAGATTCATCTGAAGTTAAACTAGAGTTGGACATACAAGCTCAGCTTGATTTAAAAAACATATCGAGAAATTATGTGCTGGGAACGCTATTAGTTTTGAAACATAATAAAATACAACCCACAAATTCAACATTCTTGGGCTTTTTTGCCCAAGAGAGGGTGTAAGGGGGGGGGAGTATTACTTAATAGTTACAGCAATTGAGGTAGGCATTGAGTTACATAAGCAAAAGAGAAATAGAAAGGAAAATTGAAAATATTACCCATTAGGTAGCCTCCATGACAGAAAGTAACTACATTATGTTTGATCTGCAAATGACACTTTCTGGTATACTTCTCAGCAATAAAAAAAAGTATCTGCATAAAAGGTGAGAACATTTCCCCTGTAGCTAGAATGTCACCACCCCTGGTGCCCTGTGGGTAACAAGACTATCACAGTATGGCAAAGTATCATTTAATATTTTAATGAGAACTTTTAAGCCCAAGGCAAATTATATAGGTGGGCAAAACAGCTATCACTCCCACTCAATATGTTCACCTTGTTCCCTTTTTTAGTGTTGTGGGAGGCACCTCTTCTATATTCTTGAGATTTTGTTCCATGTGACATCTGTTTGTTCCATTAGTATGACATATCTTCTCCCCTCTTAATGCCCTACTCTCTGTTCCAAAGGAAGTAACTTAATCTGGTGTGTTTAAAAAGAGAAAATGGATTTGTATAAGAGCGTCTTCCTCCCCATTTTCTCTTGGAATTTAGTTACTCTAGTCCATCTGACACTAATTTAAAGGCGGCATTTGCTTCTGCATCCCAGGAAGCCTTAAAGTTTTGGTGATATTAACATTGAATGCCAACACTAAGGAGGTGAAATGTTGTGTCTTCCCTCTAAAAAACACTTATCAACCCAGGCAGAATGTTGATCTTTTGCCACCATCTCCCTTCCAGATAATTTCTGTCTTGTGTTCTGTTCTTTGAAGTTATTTATGGTTTCCGTTAATTTACAAAAATATTGCTTCTAAGATGTTATTTATCCTACAGCCTTACAGATGTGGGCACATATTTGAACCACATATTTAAAGGAATTAGTAATTTGTATTAAATACCTAATGCATATTAAAATGTATAAATTAGTGGTTTACATAAAAGCAAAAATAAGTTTAAAGTATCAGAAAACATATTGGGGTTTTTCTTTATTTTCATTTTGGTGTGGGAGGATAATCCTCTATCAGGAGGGTCAGAACACAAGCTGCTTCAGAATGCCAGCATCTAAAGCTTACCACACTTCTCACCACCTGTGTGGCCATGCAGAAGTTTTTTAATTATGATCTCCCAGCTGGGAAATGAGACTGCTAATATAACTACCTCATATAATTACTATGAGGATTAAATGATTTAGGGAGAATCAAATAAGATAATATAGGCAAAGGATTTACCCTTGGCACTCTAATGTATTTGAGTGTTAAAAATCAGAATATATTGCATACATTTAATCAAAGGAAATAGAGAATCCACATCACATTGGATATTTCTAGATTGTTTTGTCCTATTACTTGGCAAAACATTTAAAGAATTTTTTAAGTATTATTTTATTTTCTCCTCTAATATTTTAAATATAATTTAGTAAAATATGAAACAGTTTGAAAATTTACCTCATTTCCTGTTATTTGTTCAAAGCCTTTATTTTTCTTTCTTAAATCACGACCTTTACTTTTACTTAAAAGTTGAAGTTCCTATTAAAAGAAAATTCCATATGTGCACAATAACACAAATATATATATGCAAAAGTGTATATATATATATATATTAGAAACTCTTAGCATTAGCATAATAAACAGTTGACCACACAGAAATTTAAACTTTGTCATAGCACTAATAATATATAGCACTAATAAAATAACACGATGAAAGAAAATACTTATAGCATAGATTTCAAACAAAGAAATCCCTCATAGAAACTGAAATCTTTTATTTTTTATTTTTTATTTATTTATTTATTTTGAGTTGGAGTCTCACTCCGTCGCCCAGACTGAAGGGCAGTGGCCGCTCCCAGCCACCGCAGCCTCCACCTGCTGGGCTCCGGCGATCCTTCCGCCTCAGCCTTCCAGTAGCTGGAACTACAGGTGTGCGCTACCACACCCAGCTAATTTTTGATTTATTGTAGAGATGAGGTCTCACCAACTTGCCCTGGCGAGTCTCGAACCTGCGAGCTCAGGCAAAGAAACTGAAATCTTATAAATCAGTAAAGTAGCTGGGTTCGGTGGCTCAGCCTGTAATCCCAGTGCTTTGGGAGGCTGAGATGAGTGGATTGACTTTGGGAGGCTGAGGTGAGTGGATTGACTCTAATCCCGAGGGTTCGAGACCTGCCTGGGCAACTTGGCGAGACCTCATCTCTACAATAAATCAAAAAAAAAAAAAAAAATTAGCTGGGCGTGGCAGCGTGATTCTGTAGTTCCAGCTGCTTGGAAGGCTGAGGTGGAAGGATGGCCGGAGCCCAGTATGTCAAGGCTGCTGTGGCCGGAAGCGGCCACTGCACTCCAGTCTGGGTGACAGAGTGAGACTCCAACTCAAAAGAAAAAAAAATTCAGTAAGAAATAAAAACAGCACATACATAATAATATATAGCCAAAACCTACAGTGCCACTGAAACCATGACAATACATATTACCACTATCATACAGTGTGTTGGAATTGTAATTAGTAATACATTTGAGGGTGGTGAAGTTATGAAAATTATCAGAAATTCATATCCTTTCACTGCAATTCTATATCTAGGAATCTGAATAAAACTATCATAATTGTAACAGATAATTGTATACAAATATGTTTTGCAAGATTATTTATAATTGCAATAATTTTAATACAACATATATGATCATAAAGAGAAAGATAGCTAAACAAATTTTAATATCTCCATGTGGTATAAAGCATTAAATCATTTTAAAATTATGAACTTCACTTGTATATTCTTCCCTGGAAATTGACAAGTGGGAAAGTCTATTCATAGTAAAATCTGCAAAGCATAATTTCACATTTGTGGAAAAAATAATACTACCTGTGTCAATAATGATAAAAAGAGAAAGATTTTATTGTAAAGATATATGTATCTGTATGCAAGAGAAAATGTGAAACGATAAAGCCTTAGAGCTGATTGTCCCAAGGAAGTGATGGGATATATTCATCTGGAGTTTGTGGTGAGAGTGAGAATATAGAGACTATCACTTCCAAATTTATATTTTCCAAAACTCAAAAGAAATAATCGATAACATTTACTCTGTGTGATTGATATATGTTTAAAATTTTAAAAGCAGGAGTGAACTGGTTAAATGGATAAATGCAAAAATAAGTAACAATTTTTAAAAAACAACAGAATAGTTAAACACAAAGGAACTTTGTAAAACTAACAGGCAAAGTCCCATGCTGTTTGGATAATGGAGAGAAATAAAAGCCATGGACACTCGTCATGATATTCTGTTCAATCTTCTGCCCTATCATACCATAAGGAAAGTGCATTAACAAACACAATAACAATAAACAAGTTACTTGAGAAAATTATTTTTAACTTGAGCAGCAGATACTACCTAGTGAGTCGCAATCTTCACTGCGCATTGTTAAGAAGAGATTTCTTAGTTAAGGGGATGTGGAGCTGATGTCTCTAGACACCTACTTTGTATTCATTCCTCTCCACACATAATTATGTTAGTATAAAAGGACTTTATTTTAGGTGGATCGTGTTTCATGATATTGTAGGTATGGCTTCAAGGATGGACTCACTTGCCAAAATTTTCTAGAACCCAGATATTGGATTGCCTATAAGACATATTATTTGAGGAGTGCCAGCTTTCATAGCCTCCACTGGCCAAGACACCTGCAGCTCCTTGGGTCAGGCATACTTCAATTACACCTACAAAGTGTGCTTATGCCTGCCAAAACTAAGCAAACAAAACGTGCAGGTGCAGTGATGAAGATCCTTCCCATTATGCTCTCTGATTCTAACTTCCCAACAGAAGGAGCCCACATTAATAGAGTCTGAACATTTTGCAGCTCTGATGCACGAACCCATCGACACAGAAGTAACATTTTTGATTCATGAGACACTAATTCTGTTCAATTGATCTTCATGGGGGAACTAATTAACCTTGTATCTTATTCCTAGCAGTACAATATAAGAACAAATGTAATTGAAATATTCACGCATAAACTCCTCTCACCATTCAAGCCCTCTTTAGTGAAAACCTTTAAGAGCATAACCAAAGTTTTAAAATTACGTTTGCCCTAACAACTCATGCCACAACTAAATAGAATTCATAGTATAGGTAGAATTTTTTGCAATCGCTATAGTCTATTTTTCAAGGTTGTACAATTAAAGATGAAACTTACATGTGAAAATATTTTTTAAGTTCTAATTTTTAAAAATAAAATATGTGTGAAAACGGTAACATAATTGAATATTGTAAACTAATATTGTTTTCAGGTAAAATAAAAATCTTGATAATTTTGTGTATTTTATCACTGTGTTGAAATTCTTATATACTTGAACTTAATGTATTACTTATAACTTCCTGCTATAGATACTATTATATTACACCATTACCAATTTACTGAAGTAGATGATTGATATTAGCTACAATATTCAGTTGTATGCTATAATTGTCACATATATTTTATTTTTATTTATTTAATAATTATTTTTAAATATCTCTTTTTTATTGGTAGTGCAGAGTCTGACACGTAACTGTGAATACCTATACCTTTGAAAAAGATTATTTTATTTTAGGAACGTGGGGTACAAGTGAGGATTAATTACTAAGTAAGCTGGATACAGGTGAAGTTTGGTCTTCTAACTGACCCTCACTCCCCCTGATAATGACCCAAGTACCCTTTGTGTTGCCAGGCGCTCCCCCCTTCTCTCTCTCTTCCTGCCCAGAGACTGTCGATCTCTCCTTTATACTAACGTGACTCATGTTCAGGGGCCACTTATAGTCAGTTATAATTTGTCAATTGCAATTTGGAAAACAGTTTTGCATGTAAGTTCCATATTTAATAGTGAAACCTTGAAGAATTAGTCTATTGTGATCGAAAAGGAAGCTTTGTCCACTAAATGATAGGTAAAATATTTGAACCCAATATGTGTGGATTCTGAGGTTGATCACTTTACCATTAAGTTACATTGATTCTTACAAGGTTAATTGACAAATGTGACCCAGTATAGTATGGGTTGCAATCTTCTATTTTAAATTTTATAAGAAAATAACATAGAATAGTTTCTTATATGTAATAATAACACATCAAACATTGTTATTGCTTATTAATTGTTTACATGTATCGTTGTATACTTTGAATGCAAATGCTTTATCAGATATATGTTTTGTAAGTACTTTCATCCATTCCACGGCTTGTTATATTATCAGTGTCTCACAAAGTGTGTTAGCCTCTGGTTGCTGCTGTAACAAACTAAATCAATAAATTTGATGGCTTATAACAACAGAAATTTTTGTTCACCTGTTCTGAAACCAGAACTTCAACATCAATGTCACTGTCACATATGTTTCAAAAGGCCTTTTTCCCCTCTGGAGACTCCAGGAGAGAAATTACTTTCTTGCCTCTTCCAGCTTCCAACTTTTGCTGGCTACAACACACGGATGCCTACTTCCATCTTCAAATCACTTTCTCCTCTTTAGCTTGTCAAATCTTCCTGTGCCTGTCACTAGTAATGACGGGATTTAGGCTCCACTCATAAAATCTAGGATAATTTTTCCACATCAAGATCCTTAGCTGAATCATATGTACAAAGATCTTTTTTTTTTTTTTTCTTCCCACTAGGTTGCGTTCACAGTTTCCAAGAATTAAGACCTGATGTTTTTGGATAGACATTATTCAGCCTACTACACAGAGCAGAAGTTTTTAATTACAATAATGTCCATTTTATCTATTATTTTCTTTCATAGATTGTTCTGTAGGGATTATATATAAAAGCTCATCACCAAACCCAAAGCTACATAGACTTTTGATTATATGTTTTTCCAAAAGTTTTATAAATTTACATTTAGACCAATGATCTATTTTGAGTTAATAATTTTTGAAAGGTGTAAAATATGTGTCTAAATTCATTTTCTTAAAAAAATGGAAGTTAAATTGTTCCAGCACCATTTGTTAAAAAATCCATAGCATCTCTAGAGCCTAATTGCTCTGGGTCTATTGGTTTACTTATCCTTCTATGTACTGGACTTTAAAGAGAGCTGTTACAATGTTTTCTCGGGCAATCTCCTAAGGTCCTTTTCCCAAGTTGCCTCTTCTACAAAATAAAAGTATTAAATAAAATGATGGGAAAAAAAAGAGCTACTATAAAGGATAAAACATGGCAAAATGACACGAATGGAATAATAAGAGCATTATCATTGCACTATTTTATTTGTATTCTTTAAGTTATTGTCCTCAGAAAGAACACTTGAGAAGAAACACATATTTTGAATGCAGAAATGAAACTCTGGCCTGATAAAAATATTTTACCAAAATGCATACTTAACGTTCAATAAGTTCTAACTTTCTAGCTGGAAATATACACATTAAAATCTGACAATAGACACATTTAAAAAAAGGAAATAAAATATTTGGACCCAAATGAATCTTTAAATGATACCAGTTATAACTAAAGATTTCTTGATGCAATAGTTTAAAATTTGAGTATTTTTTCTTTTTGTTGTAAGTTCTCCAACGTATATACACGATGTCTTAAATTTGTTGTGCATGGAAATTTAGAATAGGACACAATTTTATGAAAGGCTTTGTTTGTGACTCTGGTACCCATTCTCTACTAAACCTATATATTGATAGGAAAAAAAAGGCCTATAACGATGCCAATAAGCCTTAAATCAAAAAAGCTTCCAAAGTCAACTATTATAAAGAAAATTTTTAAAAATTAAAAGATTTATCAATATCACAGTTTATTGATGACTTTAACTGGTTATTCTGCATATATGCATATAAAGTGGGAACTTATGAGACACCATAAATTAGAACCTGATATCTTTGGCTAGACATTATTTAGATAAGCTGTCCTTGGAACCCGATTGTCATGGAGTAGCTCTCAACATCTCTCAGGAGACCAGTGTTCTGTAGAATACATTTATATGAAATGTTGAACTATAACAATGCCCTAGGCAAGGACCTAATGAGCTTTCCTTAAGGAAAATGAGCAAGGACTTATGACTTTTCACAGTAATTAGAGTGAAGGTAAGCAGAAGGAAATTTTAAATAACTCATTTTAACATGGAAGAAAAGAATCAGTTCAAAAAAGCTGAAAACTAAACTGCTATTAAGATTTCAAAAGTGTCAGACACTTGAATACGATCGCTAGCTTTTGAGAAATTTACTTTAAACACAACTTATAAAGTAGCTATATCTTAAATAATGTATTTTCATAATTCAGGAATAAAAATAAATTTAGAGTGTTATTACAATGAACTGAATTTGCAAACCAGTCAAAGGATGAAATATATAATAATCCTTTGGAGACAGAGCTTTATATTAAAATTTCAGCTTTACCTAATTCCAGGTAACTTTAGTCCAAATGAAACTCCTAGGACTAAAACTAATATGCTGATATTCAGTATCACAAAAAGTAATGTGTACTTTAAATTAAAAATAGTTTATATACATTTTCATTCAGGATTCATAAACCATAGAGGTTGACTGAGTTGTTTTCATCAGGACACTGTTACATGAGAAATGATATTGACTGCCAGTAAGCAGAATATTAGACTTGAACAAGGGTTTCTATCCGGAGTATCTGTGCCTTTTTCACTGCAACACATCTGACTCAGAGAGATTGTATATAGGTGAACTTTGTCAGTAAAATAATGAGAGCATTTATCTTTTATGGCCCTCAGACTCAATGTGTAAGGATAGTTCCATTAACCCACATAATCTGTAATTTTAATATGTCACTGTTATTATTTTATAACAAACACATTTTTCAAGTTGACTGAAACAACAAAAAATGATGCAGAATGTACAGATTGTATATGTTTTTTCTTAGAACTTACAACTTCTTATAACTTACAACTTCCTATTAATCAATAGGTTTGTTTTTTAGGTTTAACCAAGAATATTTTATCCACATATTATACAGTAGGTATATTCACCATACCTACTACTCCTAAGACTGTATACATAATTTCATCAAAGAAAAAGGGGAGGTTGACATTTAATACCAAAATACTTCAGAATTTTATTCCAGAAAATATCAATATTCCAGGCAATGTTGTCCTGCCTGTTGTCATTAATAATCCAGTTGCTTGCCCCAGCTTCTATTTTATTTTGTATTGTTTGTTTCTATTTTTGTAGGACACAGAAACTCTTTGTTCAGCTCTTGCCTTGCTTTTCATACCTCACCAAAGAGCTCTCAGACAATTTATTCTCGGAGATATTCTTTATATAAGAAATAAGGATGAATCTGAACGAGAGACACTGATTTCCAAAATATTCATTTTAGTCCTGTAAAGTACTCCAATACCCTCCCCATTAAATGTCCCACTTTATGAAGTAAAATATTAGAAATATGGGGAAAACAAAACCAAAACTCTTACTGTGAACTATATTTGATTTAAAATTATGTTTTTAAAAAATGGTTTTAATCTACAATATGCAATAGTGGAAATAAGCATGGTCCTTTGTCTGCCCACCTCCACTAATGATTAAAACAATTATCCTTTTTGATTTAGATCAGAATTTTGAACAGCAATAATTTTATCCATATTTCGATGTACTCCTTGATTCCAAAATAATTTCTTAAGAACACTGAAGTTTATGTATATATTATGTGTGTTTATTACACTTACAAAATTGATTTGCTTATTTACATGCTTTGTAATATAGAAATAGAGCTACAAGCTTTTTATAAACTCTTTTCAACATACCCTACTGTATCTGAATAGCTACTATATTTTTATATTATGTGTTAACCATGAGCAAATTATGGTAACATAATTATTATACTAGGAAAAAGTCAGAGTTATGAAAATCATTGGTGTTAAAGATGCTCTTGTTTCTCTATAGTATTTAAATAAAAAACCCATATTTATTGAAATTAGGCTAGTCCTTTCAAACTAAGCTTTCAAAATTGCCTTCCAAATATATAGATATGACTTCTTTTTTGAGGTTGAGGGTAGAATATTCAAGATCAATGTGTATTTGACTCAATAAAATCAGGTCTGCAAGTCATTTTCAGGGAAGAATGAGTCTAGTTACTACTTCCCTAAATTCAATGAATGATTGTTAATGAGACAATAATTATTATTATAAAATATAATTATCTATACTATCAAACTTTCAACACACATTCCTGTTTAGAAAAAACACACATTATCTGTGTTTTCTTCACTAGCTATAATTACCTCATTTAACATGAGTTCTAGAGTAATATATTGTTTTGTACATTGTTAAGTTTTTTGTGAAAATTTTGAGCCAATTATGAAGATAAAATAAATCTCTTCAAATATTGATACATTTATTTCATCTTTGAATATTTTAAGTATTTATAAGTTATAGATTTCTCCATTTAAATTCTCTCCAAGTCCAGATATTGCCTTACAATGGCTTGTATATAAATTATATTATCTGTTATCTATCTATCACTTAAATTACAGTTATGACTCTTCCAAAACCCTGAAGTTGTCTTACCGGAATCAGAATAAAATCTGAACTCTTTACCCTGGTCATATAAACTCCATAATTTGGTTTCCATATATTTGTATAACTTTATTTTCTACCATCCCCCCTCTTGTTCTCCATTTTCCTTGCCCTTCGTCTAATCACCCGAACATTGGTTACTATTCTCTTTTCATAATTTAAGTCTCAATCCAAACTGTATTTCTATAGAATAGATTTCCTTGGCCACCACATGTAGAGTGCCTTTACTTCTTCTCTGAGTCCTCTCTAGCACAGTCCCTTTTAATTCTCTTTATGATGATTGCAATCTAAATTATTTTATTTATTTGTTTAAATTAGTTGTCTATGTCTACCAATGAAGTGAAACATCATGGGGGCTGAGTTTTATTGCTACTTGCTGATTTTTCTGCTGCCTGACACTCTTATGTGGTACATAAGTATTTGTTTTTTTAAAAAATTACACTTCCTATTTGTCCTCCTTAGGAAATCAGCCAAAAGGAAATTTTGTTTCCTCATATAATTTTGTCCCAAAATGACATAAGCTGGCCAATTGTCAGACTATGGAACTTCTAAGGCAACACTTTAACCTTTTGACTAATACCAACTTATTTTCCCAGTTTATTACAGTAGAACCTTTTCATTTGGTTGACAAATGCATGAGGTGAAAGCTCAGGGAAGATGTTTCAGGCACCAAAGCTAGATTTCCACTTCCATTTCCAAGAATAGAATAAGTATACTGGGTCTTATCATGGTTAAACTTGGATTACTGGACTCATCACTGGTCTTTATTCCCCAAAGTTTCACACTTAGCGACACTAAATGGTGTTGCAGTGTGTATATCTATGTGTCTATGTATTCTAAATATGAGAACTTGCCTTTATAGTAAGTTTTTTAATGAAATGTGCATAAATAAGTTTCTTTATATGCAGATGATGATGTGCTACCTTTGCTATATATCATATTATTTATCTTCCAAAAAACGAAAGTTTTACACAAAATCCAAGTGATCAACATTTCTAACCCTTTTATCTGAAGTTGTAAGGCTTAAGCATGATAACCTTGGCAAAGCAAGTGGAAACCAGGCCACACAGTGTCAATACTCCCAGACTGTAGCATGAAGACCTGATTTTGTGTCCTAATAACTGAATAATATCTACTTTAACATTTAAAATTTTTCTGTCAATGTACAATATATGTAGATTAATATCTAATCCTACTTTGAGTCTCCTTTAATCTTTATTTATCGGAGATATTTTTCAATGAAGGTAATATTTTCTGGAGAAAATATCTGAGAGTGTTGGAAATGGTAAAGCATTATAGGGAATCACCAAGGAGTGATGGTTTGCTTTTCCAAACACTAATCCTCTGTGACAGAAATATATTGCATAATTTAAGTGAAAATGTCTCACAAAACATATTAATAATTGAAAAAATATGCTTAATTATGGCAAAGAAGGCACATTGAAGAATATTATTCATCTTTATTATTGGACACTTTATTTGCCTTTATTATAATAAATATCTGCCCATTCATTATCATATTTTTCAGAAAAATAATGATTCAGGTAGAAATGATTTCACCCTCATTTTGGTTAATCAGTGCATTCCCAAGACTCTGTGTGCTAGTAGTAGCAGAGATAAGACAAGAGTTTTAAAAAACTAAAGTAGGATTTGGGAAGTCAAATTCTTAGATGAATTCTTGCTATCTACATTTATCTTGAATCTGATTTGATTATGTTGAGAAAGAGAGAAATTTATCCTCTGCTATTACCTCACTCTTGCTAAAATATCTCTCATCAAAAAGACAGAGGAGAAATTTTGGTGAGAATGTGGAGAAAATGAAACCTTTGTACATTGTTAGTGGGCATGTAAATTAGCACAGCCCTTATGGAGAACAGTATGGAGGTTCCTCAAGAAAGAAAAAATAGAGCAACATAAGAACAACTATCCCACTGTGAGGTATATATCAAAGGGAAATGAAATCAGTATGTCCAAAAGATATCTGCATTCTTATGTTTATTGTAGTACTATTCACAGTAGCCAAATATGGACTCAACTTAAGTGTCCATGAATGAATAAATAAAGAAAATGACACATGTAGACACAATGGACTATTATTCATCAATAAAAAACAAAGTCTTATTATGTACAACAATATGGATGAATCTGGAGTATATTAGGTTAAGTGAAATAAAGCAGTCACAGAATGACAAATACCACATGATTTTATTCCTATGTTAAATCAAAAGAAATAGAGAGTAGAATGGTGGTTACCAGAAATTGGGGCAGTTGGGGGTGTGGAATTGTGTTGATGATAGAGGATGCAAAATTACAGTTAAGTAGGATAAATAAGTTCAAGAGATCTACTGTACAGCAATGATAACTATAGTTAACAACAATATATTTTATTCTAGAAAAATGCTAATGAGAGTGGATGTTACGTGTTCTCACCACAACAATCATAATTATGTGAGGTAATGCATGCATTAATTAGCTAAATTCAACCATTCCACAATGTATACTTGGAATGTACTACTTGAAAACATTATGTTGTACATGATATATGCATACAATTGTATATATCAATTAAATTAAATTAAATTTAAAAACATAAAGGATTGTTTGCTAGAGAAAAAAGATCCATACATATGCATACAATTGTATATATCAATTAAATTAAATAAAATTGAAAAACATAAAGGATTGTTTGCTAGAGAAAATAGAGAAAAAGAGAGAAAAGTGTTTGCACACAGAATAGTATAACAAATTAGAGTGACATGTAGTTGAATATGACTGGAATATAAACTTGTGACGTACCTTCAGACTTCTCTTTAAAAGCTAGGATCTATGACCTTGTCAAATTGTGCTTAGATTTTAAATTTTATTCTGTAAACAACTATAGAATCAATGAATGGCTACCATAGCTTAACTTCACAAAAAGGTATATCGAGAAATATCCTTATAGATCATTCATTGAAAGGATATGTTAATTTTCTCAAAATGAAGCCACACCCTAACCCATTTATCCTACCTTTCAAGACGTAACCTCCACTCTCTCTGTCTCTGGGTTATCAGGTCTGCCCTAAACATATTATATATTCATTTATTTCTCAATGATTTTCTATGCTTCTCCAACAACGAGTTGCTTCTCTTCCATTCCTATTGATACATTCTCATCCTGTGACCCCCAAGGCAATATGTTTACTGAACTGAGATTCTCTGGTCTGTTCTAACTCTCCATAAAATTTATAATACGCTTCTAAAAAGAAAATTTTGCAGCTCTGAAGATTTTGTCTTTCTCATGAAATTATTTACCAGAAAGTAATTGTAAGATTAATAATGGAATATCTTTATTTCCGAGATAGACATCAAAATAATCCGTAGGAGAAGAAGAGCAATTACAAATATAAATGAAACAAGCTTGGCCATGAGGTTACAGTTGTCTAACCCGGGTTATGGGTAAATGGAGGTGAATTATATTACACTCTCTTCTTTTGCATGTCTTTGAAAATTTCCATAATTTTTGAAAAGGAATCTTCACATTTATGATAATTCACAACTTAGATGATTTAAAGTATGGCATTTTTTCATTATCTTTAGTTGCTTACATATGTATCTTCTTAATAATATTTCTCAACTAAAACTAAATATTTTCAGGGATAATGTGCTCTACTTATTTCCACGTAGTTTTAAAAAAACTATTTCCAAGTAGCTACTGCATAACATTTGACAAAATTGAACAGAATAGTGAAAATACCAATATGCTTCTACCTTTAGTTTTTGTCATATGTATTTGTAATTTATGAAATGTAAATATTAAATGCACTTTCAGTTTTGCACTGCCTGTACATATGGTGCATTCTGAGTGGTCTCTGATAATTCCATGAATGACAACAGGGGTAGAATTATTATATTCCTTCATGTGTTTTCTCAACTTTACATTTTATGCAAATCAAAATTATTCCTATTCATCTTATTAATATTGTTTGCTTTAGCTTTGCTTGGATAACAATTTCCTTGAAACTCAGTGACAGTGTTTATCATCTTAATGTGAGTCAATGAGAGTAGGTTATTAACAATAAAGAATAGCAGGATACGGGCAAAAAAAATCATTGATCAATTACCTATAAAAATTGTAAAGTGAATCTTAAAGCAGGATAGACTTGTATTTGGAAAGGGAAATAAACACATTTAAGAGATTCCTAAGAGATGTACAAAAGTATTAAACAATTGTGAAATAAGCTCTATGAGGAACAGTTGTAAGAATTGTGATTTTTTTTAGCTTGTAAAGCAAAAAGCCAAGAAAGAACTTAACACTTTTCACATATATGAACAGAAATTGCTCACATGGGAGTATTCTAATGAGAGCAATATTATAGCAAGTAGAATTTTTTAAAGTGTTTTATCCTTACAAGAGTATCAGAAAAATGCTAGTGATCGTTTACAGTTCCATAGTAGAAATAAAATTAAGATGAGGTCAAGACAATAAAATCCATTGATTAATTGTTCACTTAGGATTGGGAAGTGCAAGGCCAACTGCAATGTTCTTGTAAATATTTGGGAAGACAATTTTTAATGTCAGAGAACATGTGAGTTCTTTAAAGTATCTTACAATTTAAAAATTCTATGAAGGCCAGGCGCGGTGGCTCAAGCCTATAATCTCAGCAGCACTTTGGGAGGCCGAGGTGAGAGAATTTCCTGAGTCCACGTGTTCGAGACCAGCCTGGACAACATGGTGAGACCTCGTCTCTAAAATAAGTCAAAAAATTAGCTGGGCATGCTAACACGTGCCTGTAGTTCTGGCTACTTGGAAGGCTGAGGTAGAAGGATCGCCTGAGACCAGCAGGTGAAAACTGTGGTGACCTGGAGTGTGCCACTGCACTCCAGCCTGGGTGACAGAGTAAGACTCCAACTCAAAAGGAAAAAAGAAAAAAAATCCTATGAAATATCATAACAATAGTATTTTGAATATGTTCACATTTGCATACAAATCTGTAGTTAGTATCCTCTGTTTTCTTATTATTCATTGTGGTTGTCATATTAAGGCAGTCAACTTATTTGGCCCCAGGTAGTTTAGATGTTTGAAGACACAATGAAGGAGTACAAGTATTAATCCATTAATATCTAAGGCTTCAATTTCTACATATGCGAGAAGAGAAGCTGAATTAAATTATCTTAACCTTTTCTTCTGATAAATATTTAGTGTTTCATTAGTGTTTTACACCCTGATTTTGATGCAAATGAAGCAGGCATGCAGTCAGTAGGGGGAGTCCAGATCTTTTCCCCAGAATTATGGTACTTCATAGATTATGACACACAATTGTAAGTAATCTAACTGCTTTATTTCATATCATTCTGAGAGCATGCAAAAAGTGTATTTTTATCCAATTTCTAAAAAGTAAAAAAAAAGTAGAAGTGTATTATGCCGTAAAATTTATCTGGTGATATAAAAGAATTGTAACTATTTAAAAGTAGCATTTTCATTTGATCTCCAACTGGATTGATTACTAGTCCCAACAGTTACTCTGAAACAGAATCAAATTCTCTAATCTTTAAATACCAGTAAAGGAAAAAATTTTGGCTAGAATTAGACACACAGATGGTATTCCTATATTCTGTGCCTCCACACGTAACACCTGCTTCAAATCTGTACTCAAAACCACTAAGGAAAAAAAATACATTTTTTTCTACATTGATTTATTTGAAAAAAATAATTTTTTGTTGATTTATTAGAAAATAAAATAAATGGAAATGTAAAGTCTGATTTTTATGGTCATGCACCCAGTCTTTTACATTTTGATACAAGTTTTAATCTATAGATGTATGAATCCTCCCAATACTTTCCAATTTTAATTTCACATATGAATTTCAAATTGTTTTTTATGTATATGAATGCACACAGCCCAACAAATTCAGCTTAAACACACAAACATATATTCATATATATATATGAATTCATTTCTATTTATGAAATAAAAGTGCTTATTAACTTCTGTTTTGAAATTTAGTCTGCTTTTTTATAATCTCTCAACAGCAATAACACGATACAACTGGAAAACACTTTAGAATTCATCACTTTTGGGTAATTAAATAGAAGAAAGTTAGTTTATCATTTATCTAAGTCACCACAAAAAGTTGCTAAAAGAGCTGAAATTATGCCGAGGTCTTCTGACTCACATACCAATAAATATCTACTATAATATATTGTTCCCAGTAATCTATACTACTCTTCTTGGGAGAGTTGTCTGTATTTTGCATCTCAGTTTTACTGAATACATATGAAAGAAGAGCTATATGGCATCTTATTTCATTTCCATGAAGCCATAATGGAAGCTGATGGGTTAGCATATAATTGAACATTTCTCTAAAATTCATGTCAAATTAAATAATATTTTTGATTAGAAGGACTATCCCCAAATTTCTCTCTTTCTCTCTCTCTCTGTATATATATATACATATATATATATGTATACACATACACATAATCTATGTGTCTCTATTCAATGTCTATCCATATTTATATGTAAGCAGTACATAAAATGATATATAAACATATGCTTAAACAAATGTGTACATACACATATAGAAACATATGTCTGAAAAAAATTACTGTCTGATCATTAGATTAAGAAAGAGATTAGGAAGAGTATATATAGCAATGTAAACAAGATTAAAATAAAATGTTTAATCTTATATGAAAAAATGCATTGCCATATATTCCCGAACTGTTTTAAAAAATATTGTTTTGACGAAAGAGACAGTTTGAATTTTTATTCAGACCACAGTACTCTCACCCTCAACTTCCCTAAATTTTTTTCGAGTGATAAGAAGATTGGTGCCAGGAAATACTGAGAAGCAGAGACATTACAATTTGCATTCTTCACTTGTCATCTTACTTTCACATTCACGCTCCCGCTTTCTTTCTTTTTTTCCTTTACCAATTAAAATTCAACTGTTTCATATTTCATTATCCTTAGAATTTTTCTAGCTAACTAGTTTATTAACCACAGATAAGTAAGTTAACTTTAAATATCTTTATGCTTTCTTTATAGTTTTGTGTTCTAAAAAAAAACTTGAAAGCCAGTGAAGTAACTCAAAGGCAGGCACCTTTGTATATTCAGTAAATGAGGATAAATGAATTAAAATTGGAAATTTCCGCAAGAGAAAACTCACAAAACACTTTGGAGCAAGACACCTTCACACTGTTTTCCAAATCCAGTGCCTGTATAACCTATTCATATTTGGGGTTCAGCTGTGAAGGAATTTAGGGTATTATCAAGCATTTCTAATAAGATACAAGAGTTAGTGATTTTATTATTTTACTCTTTCTGATAAAACTATTTATTTGATTCTCTTTTGTGTATACTCCCATATGTACAATGTTCCTAAAGAATGAAAAATGTTCAATAAAAGAAACACCATAACACAATGAAGATTTAGTACAAGGGAAGGATTAACGCTACTTATACTCTTGTCCATGGTTGGATATTATTGTAAGTGCTTTCACAGTTAGATGATAGTGTTCTATAAATTGACATATAAAACAACCTTTGAAAGTTGTGACCGTTCATTTGTCATAGATAAGAAAAGAGTGAGATTTTATATTATATGAAAAGTTTACCAAAATCTTTGCTCACCTACAAATTCAATCTCAAGACAATATGATGAAAAACAATGATGTCATCCTAAGAGTGGAACACTGATTGGTAATGGGTATAGACAACAGATATTCTGTCTAAGAAAATTCTCATTAGCCCACAAAATCAAGTTACTCCACTAGAAGAGAAACTTAATAATGTACAATGATGTCCTTATTGCTGTTATTCAGTCAACAAATTTATTTATTTAGTCTAGAAACTATCAATAAATACTTTGCCAGGAGTATTAAAAGATATAACCCACCTTAGCAATATAGCTCAGAAGGGCTATTACAAAATAATTGTTCTCCAGAACAATTTGCTAATTGTTGAAGACTAAGCAATTAGGATTAAAGAGGCTTGACTTAAAAAAACCTGCCAACATGAAACAGTAGTGGCTTATGTAGGCATATAATATGATACAAGGGGCTTACATAACCTGGAAATGAAGTAAGAGCAAGCCAGGACAAACTGGAACTAGGGTAAGGGTATTCCTCTGATAAAGGAAACTTGAAATAAGTAACAAGACATATATAATTAACTTTGTTTATGATATAATTTTCCCCAAAATTTAAAGCAAAAATGGTTGTGTGCCCTTTCAATACCATACTAGAAAATTGTCTAAGAAGCTCACTCAAGCATTACCTAATTATCTATATTAATCTAACTTTTATTTTTTCCAATTAGCAAATGATTAAAGAACAGACTATGAAATCATCTGTTAAATTATTGATTTTTTCCTGGTAGAGAAACAATTATTTTCTGTCTAATAGAAACATCAGCAGTGATTGCTATATTGCCCTGGAGGATATTAGCCAGTTTTGTATCTAACTTTGCAGTCTTACTTCAACATGTTCTCTTTGGCATCTATAAATTCTCAATATCTGAAATGCTTTCTGAGCCAGTTTTACCATTCTGCTGGTTTCCTCACTGATGAGTTAAATAAAATTTTAAGTATATATTTTATATGCATGTGGGAGTAGTATTGTTTAACTTTTTGAAGATTATACTTTGAAAGTTCAGTAAGTTACATATATTGGATTATATTCAAGATATAGTATCTTCACTTTATCTTTATCCTACCATTTGGTTATCTTCACACAGGATTCAAAGATCTTTCCAAATGTGGTTGCAATATGTGGCTGGCTGTAGTCCTGATAATGGTAATTACAATCTGACTCTTTTTGCTGCTAGGAAAAGACATCTAAGCAACACCCCATAAAGGAAGCTGTTTTGGTGGGTAGAATGTAAGTCTTATTTCTATTTTAATATGTTCTTAATTAATTTGTACAGCATTACTAGTATTATAACCTAATACTGAAGCAAAAATGAATAAAGTTTTCTAATATTTTATAATACATATATATGAGAATTTTAAACTTACTTAACACTACTTTAAAATAAATCTAATGTCGTTTTAAAATGTAAACAAAATTAGATTTTTTTGTTTGTTTTTTGAGGTGGAATCTCACTCTGTTGCCCAGGCTGGAGTGCAGTGGCACACTCACGGTCACACCAGCATCGACTTGCTGGGCTCCTACAATCCTTCTACTTCGGCCTTCCAAGTTTCTGGAACTATAGGCGCACACTACCACACCTGGTTAATTTTCTATTTACTGTAGAGGTGAGGTCTCACCAAGTTACTCGGGCTGATCTCGAACCCTCAGACTCAGGCAGTCCACTTGCTTTGGCCTCCGAAAGTGCTGGGATTACAGACTGAACCACCAAGCCTAGCCCCAAAAAGTAGGTTGTTTTTTTATTTTCTTAAATTTAAAAAAAGTGGATGAAATGATATTGATTTCTTACTACTAATAATCTTTCACGTAAAAAAAAAATAAAGATGTGGGTTACAATTCAGGGTTAGGTATACAAATGTTGATTATGCATGTACCCTTGTTGATAAGGTAGGCCTCTCCCTCGCCAGCAGTTTGCCTCAACTGCCAATCCCACTACCCCTCCCCTGACAGTTTCCCACTACTTCCAAACGCTTTTTTATAGTATTATAATTGTTCAAAATCCACTTATGAGTGAGAACATACGGTACTGTTCTTTGTTTCTGTGATAGATCACTAAGTATAATTGACTCTAAATACATCCAAGTTGCTGCAAAGTCCATATGTTTGTCCTTCTTTATGGCTGCATAATATTCCATGGTGTATATGTACCACATTTTTTTTATCCAGCCCAGCTTCAATGTGCAAGAAGGCTGGTTCCATGTGTTTGATATTATGAATAGAGCTGCCACAAACATAAGTGTGCAGGTGTCTTCTTTGCAGAATCAATTTAGTTCCTCCAGGTATATTCCCAAAAGGGGAATTGCTGGGTCATATGGAAGAAAGTGTGGTGGTATCTGAAAGAACTGAAAATTTGCCCTTCCAAAGTCCGTTCTTAATACTTCCAGAACACGCATGATGGTTTATACCCATAACCCCAACATTTTGGGAGGCCAAGGTGGGAGGATCACTTGAGCTCAGGAGTTCAAGACCAACCTCAGGCAACAAAGAAAGATCTCCTCTCTAAAAAAAAAAAAAAAAGCCAGGAGTGGTGGCATGGGTAAGTAGTCTCAGCTACTGGGTACTCTGGAGGCTGAGGTGAAAGATTACCTGAGTCCAGGAGATTGAGGGTGCAGTGAGCTCTGATGGTGCCACTGCACTCCAGTATAGGCAATAGAGTGAGATCCTGATACACACACACACACACACATACACACACACACACACACACACACACACACACACACACAAATTACTTTCAAATAGCCTTGAAGCATAAAAGTTATTTGATACACGAATTTATGATACCTAAATATATTTAAATATATTTTTCTTTAATATAAAGTATAAAAATTTATTTAATATGATATATATTTTTATACAAAAGGGATATTCAAAAATAAATGTGTTTAAGAATTATTTGCCGGCCGGGCTCGGTGGCTCAGTCTGTAATCCCATGCTTTGGGAGGCCGAGGTGAGTGAATTGCCTGAGCCCGCGGGTTCGAGACCCACCTGGGCAACTGGGCAAGACCTCATCTCTACAATAAGTCAAGAATGAGCCGGGCATGGTAGCACGCGCCTGTTATTCCAGCTACTCAGAAGGCTGAGGCGGAAGGCTTGCAGCAGGTCAAGGCTGCGATGGCCGGGAGTGGCCACTGCACTCCAGTCTGGGCGACAGAGCGAGATTCCAACTCAAAAAAAAAAAAAAAAAAAAAGAATTATTTGCTAGTAACTCATATTTTGATTGAGATAATAGTAATAATAAAAATGCATATTTTGTAGAAAATTTGTCACTTTTTTAAAAAGTAGATGGTGGAGGGTGGTAATGTACAATACACATAAAGGCAGAAAATTCAATCTTCTAGAACATTATTTTTGGTTTTGCTGTCCAAAATAAATTAATATATAAGAAAACAGCCGGGCTCAGTGGCTCAGCCTGTAATACCGTGCTTTGGGAGGCTGAGGTGAGTGGATTGCTTGAGCCCGCAGGTTCGAGACCCGCCTGGGCAACTTGACGAGACCTCGTCTCTACAATAAATCAAAACAACTCAGTCGGATGTGGTAGCGTGTGCCTGTAATTCCGGCTACTCGGAAGGCTGAGGCAGAAGGATCGCCGGAGCCCAGCAGGTAGAGGCTGCGGTGGCCGGGAGTGGCCACTGCACTCCAGTCTGGGCGACAGAGTGAGACTCCGAGTCAAAAAAAAAAAAAAGAAAACAAATTTTTAAAATATTGATATCAATTTTGTAAAATGTCTGTACCTTCATTAACATTGGTATATTTTCAAAATATAGAAAAGAATAAATTATCTCAGTATACATAAAAAGAATATGTTATTCCATCTATGAAACAATATCTGAATAAGTGATTTATTTCTTCTTATTTTTTGGAGATGTTGAAAAGTTGTTAAGATCCTGATTTATGAATAGGAATATCAATTCCAATTTGCATTCACTTATTCAAAAAATATGTATCCAATGCCTTCTCAAAGTCAGTCCTGTGCCAAGACCTGAATATACAACAGCAAACCAAACTTGACCAAATGGTGACCAAGCTGACAAGCTCTGTTTGGAGAGTTAGTCTAGTTGAGGATGCAGATATAAGTAAAAATTTTAATTCTATATTGTGGCAAGTTACATGAAGAAAAGGAATAGTGTTTAATCCTGACAGAATAGCGTAGATAGTAGTTTTATATTAATGTGGGAAAGAAAGGCATTCCAGAATATGCAATGTTTCGTTGAGATCTGTACAAAGAGAAGCCAGCCACAGATAGAGTTAAAGAAGAGTCTTGTTTGTAGGGGAAACATATGAAAATGTTCAAGTACAAGAATGTTTTATGCTTTAAAGCAGTAGAACTCAACAGGAGTGATATTTCCCCCCCGAAACGGCTGGAGACAAATTTAGTTGTCACAACTGAGAGTGTGAGTGTTGTGTGTGTGTGTGTGTGTGTGTGTGTGTGTGTGTGTGTGTGTGTCTGTGTGTGTGTGATTTATACTGGCATCTAGTGGGTAGAGGCTAGAAATGCTGCTAAACATTCTTCAACTCACAGGACTGACCGCAAGAGGCAGAGGCCAAACTTTACGTAATTAAGGGAATTGAAAGAAGTTCAGTGTGTCCTAAATTGCAGTGTTACAAGATGAAATTGAAGAGATACATAGGAATCATGAAAAGGCTTGAAGTCCAGAGCAAGGAGTTTGGATTTCATTTTGTGTAAACTCATGTGCTAGCATTAGATTTTAAGTGAGATAATAAAAACATTTTGTTTATTTTTAGAAAATCATCACTTTGGACCATTGAAAAGGTTTTTTTATTTTAAACAGAAGTAATTTTCTAGTATTGTAGTAATGAGAGGGAATAAACTATAATGAACATGTACCCATTTGGGTACACAAACCATGCTGTTATTTTGTTTTTCATGAAATTTACAAATTTTTTAAAAACCGGCATATTCTCTTTTGGGGAAAAAATGGATTTTCTGAGAGTTAACACATACACACACACACACACACACACACACACACACACACACACACACAGAGTCTGAGTACTTTGTGGATAATAGAAAGGTACGAGGGCTGGGCTCAGTGGTTTAGCTTGTAATCCCAGCACTTTGGGAGACCGAGGCGAGTGGATTGCCTGAGCCCACAGGTTCCAGACCAACCCTGGCAAATTGGCGAGACCTCATCTCTACAATAAGTCAAAAATTAGCCAGGCATGGTAGCACGTGCCTGTAGTTCCCGCTTCTTGGAAGGCTGAGGTGGAAGGATTGCCGAAACCCAGCCTGGGCTACGGAGTGAGAGTCCAACTCAAAAAAAAAAAGAATGGCACTAGATAATAGTAAAAACAAATGTCCAAGTAAGACATAAAAATAGTTAGAAGGAATATAAGATATAAAAATAGTCCAGAAGGAATACCATGAATACAAGCTTGTTTTAGGAAGGAGGCTATAGAAATTAAGTGAACTGGTTGAATTCAAAGCAGACAGTGGAGATAGAACATGAGGACTAAATGATAGGCTGGATGTGTAGCTAATTCCTGTCTATACACAAGCAAATTTCATCCTGTCCAGTAGATGTTCAATTCACTTCCCATCCCTACTATAGAAAAGGCCAATTCGGTCTCAATTTACAAATGTATTTCAATATTCCTGATCTGTAATGTGTCTGTTCTTTGAAGGCTTCTCTTTTTAACCAGTTATAACTCCTGTCTTGTTCCCTCAATTATTAATGAGCAAACAAAATATTTAATGTGCATTTATTTGGATGTTTCCATTAGAGTTGCAATTTTACCTTTTTTAAAAAAATTATGATTTCACCTGTTTGGCTTACTACATTTTAATTTAACAGGGCACTCTTTTTTCAATTAAGTTCAAGTTTTTTTGTCATCACAACCTCCAATTTCTCAAACTAAGACATGAATAAAACATAGTTGAAAACCCCCTATCTCTGAACAATGTGTCCCTGAATATATTACTGGAATATTTACATATAAAATTGTATGTGTGTTTTCTCTCTATTTTTAATTTTGGAAAAGGAGATGTAATTAGAAAAACATGCCCCACTGTACATGACTTTTGTTGAAATGGATCTGAAGACAGCCTAATGTTTCTACAACTTGCTGATAAAGGATAACTCCTGCTAGTTTCCTAGAGACTGTCTATGAAAATCAACAATTTGCTTACACATCCAATGTCAAAATCAAAGGGCCTCAATCTCCTATAATAATACAAACAAAAAAGGTTCTAAAATATCTATATGTCTTGTTTCTCAAACAAATTGATATTTGAAATGATTAATTTTAACGTATAAATAAGTCACCAAATATAAGTCCCCTCTTGCCCAAGAAATGCCTTCTATTCTCATATTGTTTTTGATGTGTACCACTCAGAGACCAATGTGGAATACGTGATGTGGCCAGAAAACTGCCTTGACGTTCTGCAGTCTAAAGAAAAACAAATAAGCCAAAAAGAAAAAAATAAAAAATAAAAAAAGAAGAAGAAAGAAAAAAGGCAAACCTCAGAAGACTGCTTCTCATTTCTTCCCTTAGGCCTTTTCCAGGCACTCAGCACTTTCAGCTAGGAATAGATCCAAATTCCATCTCCATATATAAATGCGAATCTCACACAATGTTTCTTGACTTCAAAAATAGATGTTTTCCTCAATAAAGTTGTCAAATTATTTTAGGAGATTTTCTCGTTTTTTCACATAACTGATATGAATTTATCACTACAGGTAAACTAAAATGGTTTCCCAGATGCTGGTGGAAAGAGAAGCACAAATTAGGTGGTTTTTACAAAATAACTATAGTGTAAGTAGGGAAAATAAGCTTCTATAGCGTATATGGGAATCACAGAGGGGTATACAAAATGAAGCATTAACTTATGAGGTTAATGAGAATATAGAATATTCAAAAAGCAGAGACAGATCCAGGTTTTAAAGGTCTGAAGTCTATTCTATTGGTGGTCCCACTTTTTTAAAAATGCAAAATTGCAAAAAGAATATTACCACAGTCCCTTCTAGGTGTTTGAGGGGCCTGAGCAAATGCAGGGCTCCTAAAATTAAGCTTGATTAGAGTAAATCTACTTCTACTGAAAAAAAAAAAAATCTTTGCAAAGTACCTTAAGCAAGGATTATTAAGCAAACATTTAAAGACCTTAATACCCACCAAATGAGTGTTTCTGAGGATACTAAAAAGAAAGAAAAAAGAAACTGTACATCATGTCCTTTACAATTCATGGTCTGGAAGGACAAGAAGCATTAATTAAATAATCAAATAGTCAATTTGATAAAGGAAGGAAGATAAGATTTTATGAAAGAAGATACATCTGAAAAAAATAAGAAATATGATATGCTAAAGCATAAAGAAAAAATATTCACAATTGCGCCATGTATCGATAACCTATGCTGCAATTTATATTTGGTGACTTATTTATAAGTTAAAATGCTACAGTCTCTTCTATTTTTGCCCATTCATAAATAATTTAGATTTTCATAATTGTACCATATATTCAGACTCATATCTTTATTTTATTTGCATTAATGTGTTTCAAACGTATTTAATGTGTTTTAAATATCTAATTATAGTTAATTAAACAAAATGTGTTTAAACATCCTATTACTAGAGAACTTTTGTTTTAAATTTTTACCGTTATAAATATTACCATAACGAACATCTAGTACTGTGTATCTGAACATCTGCTTGAAGTCTTATATGTGAAATTGCTTGTACAAAATTATATTTTTAAAGATTTTTTTATGTATTGCTAGATCATTCTCAAAAAAAATTGTTTTGCTTATTTAAGCTCCTAAATAATATTGAATTAAGATAATGTCAATTTCATAGCACCCTAATTAACGCTGGTAGTTATGATGTATAAATACTTCAAACTCGATAATCAAAACAATTATTACAGTTTTGCTTTACCTAACATTTATTTAACTCGAGTTGGTGATGAGACAGTCATTACAAATTTTAGCTTTTTCTATTTCTTCAATGACTTGTACGTTTGAATCTTTTATCTTTTGGACAGCTGGTGGTTAATGTTTCTCATTATTTTTGTGATTATTTTCGTAACAAATATAATTAAGCAGATTATAGCATAATCAAGGTACTTCAACATAGTATTTTTTTTCTGAACATTAATGCCACATACTAAAATATAGAAGAATCATGACTGAATATTAGAATCAGTCAGTGATCATGAATGGGAAAAATCATGTGAGTTTATATTAGAAGTCTCATAAACTCTATAATTCTATTCAGCATATTTATATTGGGTACTTCTACACAGGAATAAAACAATTGATAAACACTCTAGAATTTCACAGACATATAATTTGAGACAAATGATTAAAAGTGTGGAAACCTGGGTAAGTATGAGGAGGAGAAGCTAACATGCTGCAGAGTGAAAAAATCCCTTAGGCAAGGAGGGACAAAAGAAAGTATAGGAGTGCTGAACCATTCAAGTACCAGTCAATGGACATTAGTAAAGCTGATGCATGAAAGTGGAGATAGGGGTAGGAGTCAGTTTAAATGACAAAAGCATTGAACAAAGTAGTTACCTGTGAAAATTTGTGCTACAAAAGAGATATTTTCAAGGATCAAAAGAGAGATTTAACAAACTCCGAAGAAAACAGACATATTTCTACTAAAATGGTCCATATTACAGCTGTGAGGAAGGCATAACACAGGCATTTCCAGGAGAAGTAGAAGTGGAGGGGTGCACGTTTGTAAGAGACAGTTGAGGAAGTTGGGTGAGTGGAAAAAGGAGGCACACCTGCCATCCTATAAAGATAGTAGACAATTCAACACGATGAGGTTTCTGAAAATAGAGACTAGAGAGATAGGATGGGTTTCATTTTTATCATGTCGATTTTCAGGTGCCTGTAGATCATCCAGGTAGTAATTTCTACTAAATAGTCCTTTTAGGGTTTTCAGAAAATTGGCTTCTGATAATTCACCTTTGATTTATTTATAAAGGTTGAACATGTTTCCAGAAGCTAAATTGTCTGAATCAGATGGGCAGTTTTTCACAGGCTGATCAGTCCTGTCTTGTATTACGAATAATTCTGGAATCTATATTTGTCTCTCCATTCCAACACTGTCCTCTTTCTTTCTTTCAGATGACCAGTGTCTTTCACTAGCTGGAGTGCCACATCTTCGTAACTGGTCTTTCTGGTTTCAAGTTTGCCCTCTACCTCACCACTCTCCAACTGTGACCAAAATGACTTTTCTAGTGCATTTAATTTAAGATCCACCACAATAGTGTTCCTTAGGATATTTAGAAAACGACTGGGAATCCAAAGCTTTACAAGATGTGTTCTACCTTTCCTCTCAAGAGCCATCTCTTACCCCAGCTCCTGCCGTACTTAGAAATATATCTTGATGCTTTATCCACTGTCTCTTTTTTAAAGCTGAAATATCCAACTTTTGTCATATTCTGTCATCATTATTGACCTCTCTCTCTCTTATAATAGACTCTAGTATCCTGGAGAAAATGTTTAATTTACCTTAACACTTCAGTATCCCTAGCACTTAACTCTGTACCTGACATTTGGAAGGCACTCAAAATATGTTTCAACAAGGAATTCTATTTCCTCTGAGAGAAAGCACTCTTCATTTCTGGTGAAAGTTTTGGTTGGAAATCTATGAAAATTCAGTGTATTAACCAGGATCTAGTCAAGAACACACAAACTACATTAAGTGTTTCAACAGGAAGAACATATGGAATATTGTTTAGACAGATGTTAAAAGACAGATAAAGTGAAACTCAGGTAGCAGATAAAAAATAACAGTAGTTCACATCTTTTGAGTTGGTGAAACAAGGGGGAGGATTTCAGTCTGTTAGAAGTTCACTGAAGAACATTCTAAGATCTGAGACTCAGATCTCTGAAGAAGAAGAATCACTCAGCTGGTTCTGGTCCATCTGAGAAGGCAACTGTGCAAAGTGGTATGAAATCTGGAGAACTGAACAAAACCCAACAGCTGTGGTGAACACCCACACTGGAGCTACACGACCTGGTTAAACAAGGCAAGAACACAGTAAGAAGCAAGGGTCTTCCTTCTCTGTCTTCCCACTTGCTCTACTACCCCTTTCTTGTGGAAAGTCAGCTGATGAGAGATAAATTGAGTTTGCAGAATTCCAGCCCAGGAACTCAAAACAGAGTCTAAATTTGTTTTGTTTTGTTCTTATAATCAAAATAGATGGATAAATTTGGAGCTTAGAGAATAGCTTATAAGCAGAATATGCATAAACCAACTAAGAGCCTTAATAACTAAATAAATAAGCATTCTGAAAAAACATAATGGAAGTCATACCCATTTTTAAAAAATTAAATAGGAAAAGATAATTTACCAACATTCTAAAACATTAAAGACAGATCTTGCTTATTCCCAGCTGTAATGAGATAATGTATAAAATAAAAATGAGCTCGCTTATGTCATAGATGCTTCCTGAATGATGTACCTGTCCTCATTACTAATTGGGAATACTCTCCCAAGATGAGGTACCAAGACAAGTAAACCTTGTGCTGCCTTCATTCCATGGCTTTGCCTAACACTTTTTGGCTTTGGCTTTTTTGGGGAACAGAAATGTTAGCTATAAATCTGCACCTCAGGGAATATGTTAGGGCTGGGAATAGAATTTGTGGAATCTTCAACGTTTACTTGAAACCATGGGAGAGGATAAGATTTCCCAAAGGAGTTCTGTAGAAAAAGAAAAAGTACCCAAGAAGGTACTTGGGAAGCAATAATATTTAACATTTATGGTAGGAGATGGGGAGAGAAAAGAATAAATTGGAAAATACTAAAAGATGCAATTCAGGAAAAATGGGCCTGCAGTTTTAATTTGCATTTTTATTAAAATCCAATTGAATGTATTTTTCTCATTTTTAGAGGTCATTTGTTTTTCTTTATAAGGGAATTGTCTTTTTATGCCCATTAAATTTTATGTGGAAACTTGCATGTTTTTCTTTCAGACATTTGTGTGAAACTTTAAGTATAAAGTGGATATAGGCAGATAGTAGAAAATCTTTAATGACATCATTCTAACTGTTCCGCTGAAACAACCTTGAATTTTAGTTGCAGTTTAAAAAATATTGTGCCAAAAATACAAAACACTTTGGAAAAGGCCAAATATATGGAAATGCAGCAGGAGTTCTGCCAGTATTCTCTTCTCCTCTTCCCTCCCTTACTTTTTTATTTTGGTAGGCAGAATCCAAATATAGTTTTTAACCATGGGGGTAGTGCTTGTCTATAAAACCAACTTCCTGGATTTCAATCTCATTTTGACCATTTACCAGTTCTGGGCTCCTGAGCAACTTATGTACTTTCTCTATGACTCACTTTCCTTTTCTCTAAAATGAGAATGAAAATATATGTCACTAAGTAAGGTAATTTTAAAAGTGAATTGAGTTGGTGCCTAGAGACAATTTACATCAGCACACACTCATAGGAAACATGCAATAAATAATAGCATTTGTATTCATCCATCTCTGTTCTCTTTTTGACTAGCACAGTATTGACACATACTGTTAAGACTGATCTCTCACTTCTCTGATTGATGACTCTGTCTCTCTCAACTTGTATGTGTATATGTATTAAAAATCATTTTTTTTCCAGTTTCCAGTATGTATTTGGGTTTTCAATCACCAGAGGACACAGATAGCCTCACTAGCTTTGGACATTATGGACTTTGAAGTCACCAGAGCAAATTCCAGATTGCTAAAGAATTTACATGTTCAAATGGACCAAAACTTAACCTTTAAGCTTTGACACATGCATAATCAATGAGGTGAAAATGGTGGGGGAGATCTCCTTTTCTTCTGTCCATCAAATGTTAATTTGTTCTCTGGAGTAAAACAGTCTCTTTGGTGTTTTCAAGGTTACTCCAGTTTTGAAAAGTCTCTCCCCAGTATTCCTCTATGCAATCTTGGCTGCCACAATCAGACAGTAAGCACAAGGACACTTATTTTCTTGCATCTGTAGTGGTAAAAATCATATTTTACCCAAAAAACAGCAAATGGATACTCAGTGTTAATCATAGTAAGTAGACTGCATTCACCTGTCTTTTTCCAAGCGTGATCTGTAGACTACTACATCAGAATAAACTGTAGTGGCTTTTAATGAGATGACTGAACTCCTACGTTTTACTGAAAGCAAGCTATTTGTATTATGCCCAGGAACTGCATTTCAGAATATTAT
This sequence comes from Carlito syrichta, assembly GCF_000164805.1. NCBI lineage: Eukaryota > Metazoa > Chordata > Mammalia > Primates > Tarsiidae > Carlito > Carlito syrichta. The sequence continues at coordinate 700,733 of NW_007259445.1, forward strand.
TCCAAATATCTCTCGAATATACTTGACTAGAAACATTTTGCAGAAAAAGTATAATTCAAGATTTATAAGAAAGGGCAACATGAAGGAAGAGAGCTTTCCGTGATGGCATACAAGGAGGAACTGCCCCCCAAAACAGAATCATCTTTTTCAGGAGGACGGGCCCCTTGTAATACACTCAGAATTTGTTCCTCCCGATCAAATAGTCATTCAACGTTTTTATATGGAAATTTTGAGAAGGTGGTGTAATGGTTTGCTGAAGAAATGTCCCAAGTTGTGGCAAACAAGTGACTGGAACTTCAACCATGACAACGCACCTGTGCACATCGCTGAATGTTCAGCAGTCTTTGGCTCAAAATGGCGACTCCCATGCCCCACCTTCCTTATCACCAGATGTCATCAAGAGCGACTTTTTCTTTTTTTTTTTTTTGGTTTCACCAGATGAAAAAAAGTCTTCAAAAGGAAATGATTTGCAGATGTGGAGGAGGTGAAACAATGGCAGAAGCACTAAAAGGCATCAAAGGTGACGATTCAAAAACTGTTTTAAACAGTGGAAAAAGAGTCTGTCTCGGTAGGTGTATTGCATCAAATGGAGAGTACTTTGAAGATGACTGAAGTTTAAATATATAAGAATAAATACACAAACTTTTGTTTTTATTTTATTTTATTTATTTATTTTTTTTTTGAGTTGGAGTCTCACTCTGCCGCCCAGACTGGAGTGCAGTGGCCACTCCTGGCCACCGCAGCCTCGACCCGCTGGACTCCGGCGATCCTTCCTCCTCAGCCTTCCGAGTAGCCGGAACTACAGGCATGCGCTACCACGCCCGGCTGACTTTTTGATTTATTGTAGAGATGAGGTCTCGCTGCCCAGGCGGGTCTCGAACCCGCGGGCTCAGGCCATCCACTCACCTCAGCCTCCCAAAGTCGCGGGATTACAGGCTGAGCCACCGAGCCCGGCTAATACACAAACTTTTAATAAATAAATTCCGTATTGCTTTGGGGTCCCCTCTAGTATACAGAATGTATACACTATAAAAGATTTCAGATTTTTTTTAAAGAAAACTTTGGAAAATTATTTTTTTGATCCAAGAAGGCAAGGAATATTTTTAATTGGTTTCTATATATAAAAACTTTCTGTTGCATATTAGGAAAGATTTTTTTAAAATGAAGTGATGGTTTGGATAGTAAAACTCAACCTATGTTTTTATTCATTCATTACTACACACATACTTTCTGGTTTCATTGTTAAGGATCCAAAAGGTGGGAGGAGGGGCAGACATAGTTACATTTTACCTTCATAATAAATGATTTCACATCAATGAGACTGAAGTGAGATAATGTCTGTAAAACTTTTTGTAAACTGTAAAATGTAATAGACTGAAAAATGACATTATGCATACAGCAGTGCTTCTATATCACTTGCCCACTTTACATGAACTTTTAATAAACCTTCAATACATCCATTAGGAAACTACTTGTTTCAAGGACCACATGCGGCACTGAAACAACAAAAATAAATAAGACAAATCCATGCCCTGAAGTTGTTCATGGTCAGCTAAATGGTTCCAAAGAAAGAGAAAAAGGGGATTTTAAATCTCATGGGAGGTGAGGGAAGGCAAAATATGTATGAAAAGTTAAAGATGACCTCATTATGTGAATATGATTGAATCGGCAACAGAGCAAAAGACTAGTATCACAGAGAAGAACCAGAAGCATCAGCTGTTGTGGCATATTTATAAAGCCAGGAGCTCTGTTGAACTAGATGTCCTGAGATATATTTAGGGAAGAGTCAAAGATAAACCTGGATAGACCAGCAGGGAATAGATTCACTTATTTATTCAACCAGTGTTTGATTATCTTTATATGCTATGCTAAGAAAGATAGATAATACAGAGCTAAAATATGGGATTTAATTAGAGGACATCCCATAACCAGGTTTATATTTTATGTGCAAGATTGAGAAGAGGCCAAAGGCAAACATTACTGCTCCTATGGAAACTAATAACAACATGAGGGAAAAAAGTGGCGATGAACACACATATAGTGAACATAACAGATACTAATTAATTTGAGGTGGAAAACGAGGGAGAGAAATTAGATTTCTGGCTTGGATCAATGAATGAATTGTGGTACTATTTCCTGAAAAAATTATTTTAAATGGAAGATAATTAATTTGCTTTTGTACCTTCTGACCATCTGATTTGGCATGAATCTAATGAAATGAAGTTACGTAGTACCTTTTCTAAATTACCTGGTAGTATTTAAGTAGGCATACTTCGATTTTTTTTTGTAATTTTATTTGTAGGGTTTAATTTCATGCCTAGCACATAGTAGGTATCTAAATATAGTTGCTGTATTGAATGAAATATGTGTACTAGAGCCCTTAAAATAGATTGCCAGCAAACAGAATTCCTGTCAAATAAATTCAATCTAAAGGAAAACATTTATATGATTAGTGTTGTTAAAGTTCTGAATTTACCAGCATGCATTCCTTCCAGAAAAGACATCTTCAGCTATCTGAATTGCTCTTTTCACAATTTTAGCTTCATTGACTTCCATTTCAAATATATTTTTAGCACACAAATATTAGCTACTGAGACATATTTAGTAATCAAATAAGAGACCTATTTATCATGAGTTTCTGAAGCACTATGGAAATTATTACAGTGTGAATATAAGAAAGCTGAAAGTTTTTTGAGTTACAGCTGTCTTTGAGGTCATAGTCAATCCTCTTCCTAGTCTTTCTTCTTCTACCTCACCACTGGGTGATATTTATGAAAATAAATCAAGATGTAAAATGACAACACATAAAGTTGTGAACAAAATAGAAAAAGTCTACTGTGACCAATACAAAGTCTGTATTCAAGCTATCTATAAATTAGTAAAGTTACAATCTAGTAAATCACTCAAGCTGAAAACAGTAACAATAAAAACCACAGAAAAACTTGGACGCTTACTTTACTCTCTTCATTCTCTACCATCAATTTATTATCTTTCCCACAAAATATCCACACACAAAAAATAGTGTTTGTTAGGGTACAGACAGACAGGGTGAGGGTGGCGAGGCAGAGAGAGGAGCAGCCCTGCTGGGGCTGGCAAGCCGGAGGTGCACACTGGCAACCCAGAGATTTGAGTAAATTGCAAAGAATTGCGACACACAAAAAGGTTAAGAAAGAAAAGTTTATTTAGAAGCAAATTAGAGAGAGAAAGAGAAGGAAAAGAGAAGATTCACCTCTCCAAGCTGATTGAGTGGGACCAAAGCCAGGAAGCATGGCAACAGTCATGGCTCAAAGAGCACATGGCCACACCAAACTCTAGCAAGGCAATGGCCGCTGGTTGCTTGTGATTGACTCCTTTTAAACATTCCCCTAGATGGGGGAAGATCATTAAGGTGATTGGGTGGTGGTCTGCTTCCACATCATCACAAAGGGGCAGACAAGCGCAGGTACTGATGATGTCAGGTGATGGACAGCAGGCAGATGTGTGGGTTAGTCACATGATTGCTGCCATGGTGGGGCTTATCTGTGTCAAGTAGGTCACAAAGGCTGATTAGGTTAACCCAGGTGGGGATTTCCTGCAAGAGACTTGTTAGACATTTGCAATTCACAAATTCCTTAACCAAAGGTGGGGTGGTCATTTTTTTTGGGGGGGGGGGCTGTCTTGATCTTGTATCTGAAGGAGATTTGCCTAGGGGGGATGGGATAGGCTGCTATTTGTCCTGAAGTAGAATGTCTGAATGCTTTCTAATGGTTACACTGAGGCAAAAAGACTAAAGAACAAGCTAAGCTTCTTCTAGGTTTCTACAGGTACCTTTCAGTGTGGTTGTAAATAAAGTGGCCAACATGAACTGAGCACTTTTGATATGCCATACACTGGCCTGAACATTTCAATGAATATCATTTTATTGTCATAATGAAAACACTCTGTGAGAAACTATTGTTCACTTTACTCTGCCCTTAAAGAAACTAAATTGTAAAAATTTAAGTAACTTGCCCAAGGACACACATGTTTCCAAAGTTGAATTGTCTGAATTTAAATTCTGACTGATTCACCATATGCTGGCTGCTTGATCCTGGGAGAATTACTTCATCAATTCAAGACCCAGGGTGACAAACTCTCCTGATTTGCACAAGACTGAAGGGATTGCCAAACAGAGGACTTTTAGGGCTAAAATTGAGAGAGTCCTGGGACAATGGATTATCCTTCCTTATTTGAAAAATGCGAAGTGTCCACCTTCAAGGGTTTTGTTGAATATTAAATGACACTACATAGAGTACTTAGCATAATGACTGATACAGAGTATTCAATAACTTAATTCTTTTCATCATTATTGTTATTATTTTCTCCTTGATCATCCTTGTCCTAGAATCTCTTCCTATATTTCATTGTGTATCTTACTGTCCAGGTTATTTTGTAAAACCTAGACTTACAGTGTCACATTCTTACTAAAAATATGTGGTGGCTTCCCGCTATTTAATAAAGTATCTGTTGTATAATATAAGATTCTTTCCATTCATTCCATCCTGTAGTAAACTATTTGAGATAGTACGTGGGTTAGAAACAGGGCGATCTGTGGGTTTATTTATTTCTATCCTGTGTGTTTTACATCTGTCTTCCCTTTCAGATCTGTCACTGCTCCCACACCTAGACACCCTGCATAGTAATGTCAAAACACGCAGTATCTCACTCACCCATAATGCCTCCTTTCTGCAGAATTTTCCCTCCCAACTTAATTTGGAGAAATGTTGTTATCCTATGGCACCTAGGTAAAAATGTCAATTTCTCTTTGGAATGTTTTCTAAAATTCCAGAATAATTTTTTTTACTTCCTTTTCCTTTTCTTTCTTTCTCTCTTTTTCTTTTTATTTCTTTTACTCAGAGTCTCACTCTGTTACCCAGACTGGAGTGCAGTGGAACACTCATGGCTACTGCAGTCACAACCTGCTGGGCTCAGGCAATCCTTCCTTCCACCTCAACCTTCGAAGCAGCTGGAACTACAGGTGTGTGCCATCACCTCCAGCTAATTTTTGAAAAATTTATTGTGGAAATGAGGTCTCACCAATTTTCCCAGGCTAGTCTTGAACCCCTGGGCTCAGGTAATCCTCTCACCTTGGCCTCCTAAACAGGTGTGAGGCAGATGACCTCTTCTAGAATACTCTTACTGTACTTTCTATTTATCTTCATCACAGATCATATCATATTTTAAAGTAGTTACCTAATTAATTAATCTGCTTATTCCATTTCTCCTAGCATTAGATTTTGAACCTCTTCAGAGGTTTCCATGATATCTTGTAATTATGAAAAATAATACTCTTCTAAAGATCAATAAAGTCAATGAATAAGCAAAGGAGTGCCTTGTCTTGCTGGCTTTTAAATTTCTACCTGTTTAGCCAAGGATCAGACACTTATAAAGGAATCTACAGTTCTTGACAATAAATGAATAAGTGAAAGAAAATGAAGGATGTATTCAAATAGGCACTGTCTTTTGGCCTTGTTTCCTTATGAGTTTAGATATTATTCTAATTATACTTTCTAAAAATATATGTGGCACTTTCCTGGATCCTATTTTCAGGCCCTAAAGTTTGAGAAATAAGTTCAATGGCTGCAAAATAACATCTCTAAATGTTATCTCAATATGAAAACTTCAGATTTGGAGAGACCGAAGAAAGATGCTTCATGTTGGCAATGGAACTGGGAAAACACCTTGATTTTTCAGAAGTGACAAGTCTTGTGCACTAGAGAGATAGGAAGTGCAAATGGGTGCAAAGGATACTGGCAAATCCCAGACATCCCATTAGAATGATATAGAGTGAGCTTAGTATGTACATATATTGATTCAGCAAAAAATATTTTCAAATATGAGGGAACTAGGCAGAAGATTCACATTCAAGTGAAGCAAAAGTTGACCTAGATATAGGAACTAACAATAGTCACTACTTATGCACATTTCAAGTATTCAAATATTCCAAGTGTTTCTCAAATTGGTTTGTTATGATAGAACATTATAATAATTAGAAAAGCAAATCAAATATGTATAGATGCTTCTGTTGGTTTCCCATGGTAGTAACATGGGATAATTAGTTTGTATATGAGATTTTTAATGAATTCTTCACAGACTTCTGAGGCTTTAGAAGTAATCATTTGTATTATAACAGCAGTGCCATAACTGTGACAATGCATGACATTAAGAAATTATAAAAAGTTGTGACTAGTTTTGGGGATGTTTTAATTAGTAAATAGATCTCTTGATTAAATCAGAAGTTTTATTTAATGAAAACATAAAAGACTGTATGATAATAGTCCTGGGGACTAGTCGCAGTGGCTCATGCCTGCAATCCTTGTACTCTGGGAGACTAAAGTAGGAGGATGACAATCTTGGAATTATAAATAAGCATCTGGTACTATTGTCAGCTGTGGTAATGAATAAAGAATTAAATATGTATGGTAATATACCATGTATACATTGACAGAACTTGATTTTGGATATGAACAGAAGACAGAATTTTAAAGGAGGATCCAGGAAGAAAAAGAACATGACAATGATTGGCAGAAGAGGAGGATGAGGAACAAGAAAGAGAAAATGAAGTAAACAGGAAAAGAAGAGAAGAGAATAAAGAAAAACAAACATTCTGATTAGTAACAGGGGAAGCAGATGCTCACAAGCAGTGCTTAGTGAGTGAGGGGCACTAATCAACATCTATTATTGTTATTTTCTCATGTTATTACCACATCTGAGCTCTAATACTAGAGCAGAAAAGAGACCCAGAGGTATCACATACCCCAAAATTGTCAGAGCCAATATCCAAACTCTTGACTGAAGACGCTCTAAAGACAACAAATTATCATGGTTTTAATGTAAAGTACATAGAATTTTTTGTTTAAGGTGCCGATTGGTCTATATTTTAGTTGAAATGGTAGATACTGACCCACAGATAATATGGAATTCCATAAATTATAATTTCAAAGGAAGTGAATACCAAATCAATAAATAATAAAAAATAATAAAAAAATAAAAAATAATAAAAATAATAAAAAATAATAAATAAGTAAAAAATAATAAAAAAGTGAATACCAAATCAATAAAGAATGCCAATGCATTTCCCTCTATTGCTTAGGAGTACCAAGAAAGTGGATACAGGACAAGAAGGAGAAAGAGAGATGGTTTTCTCTATTGTTTGATACTAGCAGGTTTATTTCTTATGTGCCTCAGTTTTCTGATGTTAGAACAGAGACCTACAAGCATCTTACTTTGGAATATCGTACTTAGTATAGAAGTGAACAGATTTTGAGTGAATACCAGGTGAAACAGTTCTAAACACTTTACTAATATTAATTTATTCAATTTTATTAACTTTATATATGAGGAAATGAGCACCGAAAGGTTAAATCACCAAAGATCAAAGCTAGAAAAGGAGGAAATTTGGCTTTTGATGCCACATCATTAACCTGAACAGTACATTGACTTTTAGAATAATGTGGATCACCAGATTCTGAACTATTAGAAGAGGTGTGCGAAATATATTCATTGAATCTTATCATTATAATGATTTGTTTTTCAACAAGTATTCAGGAAATGATTCATGGGTGAAGAATCTGATATTTGTTGTTTTGGAAGAATGTAACAGTTTAAGAAGCACTTTCACATACATTATCTCAAATAATACTAGAAACCTAAAGTTAAAGGCAAGGAGACAGCAACTCAGAAAGAAAATTGCTTATACTTTCATGAACTGATGATTGCTTTCTACTCTTTCCATGGCATACTGAATATTCTCTTCTCTCTCTTTTTCTGCCTCTTTTTCATAAATATAACCATGTGTGCTGTATTTTCTAACTCATGGCATAATTAACTACTTTGCTGTTAGAGTGTATAATGCTATAATATACCATATAGGCACAGTTTGAAAGAATGCATCTTTTCTCTCTATTTAGGTAGGGAACACGCTTCATTTTTTACTATATTACTGTACACCATAGAATCTAAAGGTCACATTGTGTTTGATAGACACTGTTAGCAATTCAAAATTTTTGTCAAACAGTTTTTTTGGAAGCTAACTATATAGGGTCTTTTGATCACTCTCTTCATTGTACAGCACTCAAGAAACCACTAAGGCGTACGGACTTTGCAATGAAAATGAATTCTGAAGACATAAAGTAACTTATTAGAGGAGAAACAAATAAACTTTTTAAAGTTTAGCCCATCCTTTAGACTGAAAGATGTGTTTAATCCGAAAAGCAAGGTGAAGGTGGGGAAATCATAATGAATATATTTTAAGCTAAGGTGCCTGCCATTTTCCCTTCCAAATATTGAGAAGAAATTAAAGTGCAGTCTTAAGGTTAGAGTGGAAACTGGTACTGCTTGTTTACTTATTAGAGAAGGAAAAAGAGACATCTGCATACGGATATCAGCATAGTTGGTATAATTTGGTGTAGTTCCAAGGTTAACAAACACAACTCAGAAGCATGCATACATTATAAAAAATAAAAAAGGCTGTAAGATTTATTTGCATTAACTTTCCTACACATGGACTATGGTAAGAACTCATGGTTGAAGCCTCTTCAGGGTCAGTAAAGCTATCAGCTATTTTGTTCCTTGAATTAATTTTTTATAAAAATTTTCAGCATAAACATTTAACTCTTGGGAAGTCATTTTCTATGCAACTATCTTAAGAAAAAGAAGCTTTTGTAGGATCCCACATTTACAGGATTAAATAAAATAATGTATTCTCAAGTATTTTGTAAAACACCTACATGATTTACTTAATGAAATGAAGTTTAGTATAATAGCATATCTTTGTAGTTTTAAAGTACACTGAGAACGTATGGAGTCTGCATTCTAGAGTTGATTGTGCTCCAGATTGCTGGTAATAGTAAGTATACTCTAGCACTTTTATTACTGGATGTTGAGAACACACTTATACACACACAAACACACACACACACACACACACACACACACACACACAGTTTCATGGTTAAACATACTTAAGAAATGCTGAGTCAAAGTTAAACAGAATTATTGTTTCTGGAAATGTTCACAATCTTTAATAAACTAATATGTGCTGTGAGTTTCTAAAAACAAAGCAAACATTATATTGAGTGTATTTAAAACATAGAAGTACTTTTTTGCTGAACACCTACTAACTTTCTATCCCTAGAAAAAATCCAGGAAATACTGTTTGTCACTTAACCCATCCAGATTGATTTCACACCTCTAAAATGTAAATATGGAGTGGAGGGAAATTTTCCATGAAATGCTGAATAACACAAGATTCCAAGGTATCTTCCATTTAAAAAACATGTAATGCTATATTTCTAAATTTTTATGATAATTTTTACCTCTTTATAGTGTATTTTTCATTTTAGTGTATCAAATAAAAATTGTCAACTAAATTTTATAAAATTATTTATTAAGCTTTGATCTTAGGTTACTTTGGGCCTTTCAAGTTAATGAACATTTGTTTGCCCACCAAGTGAAAATAATTTTGCTAGATGATAGCATTACATAGATGAAAGATATAGACTCTGTCTTCAAGAAGTTAAGTGTATTAGAATAAAACAACAGGTTCATAACTAAGTATGTTAAGAACCGCAGTCAAGGTGTCAACTAGATAGTACTGAGGATTCTGGGAATGTTTTGCTCAAGTCGTGATTTCGAGTTTTACCACAGAGGACAACTAGGAATTGGAAAATTGGAAGAAGAGTGGCCTAGTAAACAAATTAAAAACAAATCGTAGGCATGAAATCTTATGGTATAAATTTTTTTAAATGACGGATATTACAAAACAGTCATGTACATTTCTTCTGAAAATAACCAAAGTGATGCTGTTCAGTGACTTTTTTCTGAAATCACTATGGCTCAGGCAAATAAACGAAATAATTTACATCTAACACAAACATAATGAATAAATAGTTGGCATTTTAAGAGACTGTTCATTTAGTTTGTGAAGTTTTCTCTCCCCACATTTATAAGTAATGATTTTAATGAGACAGTAATGCTTATATAATGACATGGCGATGCTTATCAATATCTAATTTTTTGACTTCCTTATCTAAAAAACATATGAAATATAACATTTGAAAGTGAAAAGAAAATATAAAAGAAAGCATGTGATTGTTATAGCAACTATTTCTATTCAGCCATAACAGAAATTAAGGTTCCTAGCATTTAACTTTTTCTAATTGCTGAGTGTTGTGTTATAATTATTGATCCCTAATCTTATACCTTTGTGAAATAAATTTTTACATTCTGTTGTTTTATTTGAAGTTATCTACAATTAGTAATGCTTTCTCTTACAATGTTCCTATACTATGAAGATTCTTTTTTTCTACGCAAATTCAGTAGTAACTGAGTCCTGAAAAAGAAGCCAGATTTAATATCGTCTATTCCTTGACTCCTGCCAACAATAACAATTGATTTTCTTCCTCCCAAATTGAAATCAGTGAGGAGAGGAGCTCCAAATGACAATCGATGTCCACTCCACTAACCATGTCATAGTTAATTAAATTAAGTATGCTATATTTCCTTCTTTTAAAAAAAAAACTCTCAAAGGGATGACTTGGAAAAAGGATTTAATTATGCTTTAAATGCACTTTATCGTGTTCAGACTTTGCAGTAACATAAGATTCCCATTGGGGATCATTTATTAAGTGATCACTATACACAATATTTGGGGGCTGCTGGGTTGGCAAGAAGATTTTGTATTCTATGTGGAAACTATGGATCACACATGTAACTAAGTGGTGGACTATGGACAATGAGGACATATTTAACCACTGCAGGTGCTATTCATAAGTGTTCTGGAGCAGTGTCAAAGTTTTAATAAGGCTTTTGCTGGGTAACTAATCAGGGCAAGTATTTCTCAAGAGGCTAAGATATGAGTCTTATTATACATGTAAATTTGAGTTTTGAGTTCCACTCTAGTACAGAGGAAGTTAATTTATATTACACTTATTCAGCAAGTTTTCATCATTTGATATCTATAAAAATTAACTAGTGAATAAATTTGGGGGTCATTTCTCTTTTATCACGTAGACTGCAAAATCTTCAAATGCTAAGATCTTTTGTATCTCTGTATCTTTTACTGCATGGTACATTTCTGAATGAATATTTTAATCAGTGGGTAAATTGGTACCAAATGACCAAATTAGAATATCAAAGAAACAGTCTCTTCTTAAAGGAGCAATACAGAAGTCCTCTGTAACTATGTTATAAACTGTCTAACACATAAAACCCAAGAAGCTCCATCATCCCTATAAAATCACAATGTTTATTTCTTTATAGCGTGTCTCACTAGCAGATATCTTCTTTGTTTTTATCTATTTATTGTCTGCCTATCTCTGCAACCTAAAATATGTACTGTATAACAGAGAGTGTGTCGTATTCACTATTTTCTTCCTACCACATAGAACTGTGTCTAACACATAAAAGATGCCCAGTAAATATTTGTTGAATTAATAAAGGAGTGAAGATTGGATGGAAGATAATGCCTATTTTTAATGTTCATAGGAACTGGAATAATTGCTTTCTACAAAGTTATATCAATTTACACTATCATCAAATCTATAGTACTCTATCAAATCCATAGTACTGTATGTCTGACACTTTATCTCAACAGTAGATTTTACCAATATTATCAAATTATGTTAATCTAAATGACAAAATATACCTTGTTCTTTTAACTTGCTTTTCTTTATTAGTAAAATGAGGCAACTCATTTTTTCATATGCTTTATAAACATCTATATATCTTCCTTATTAACTTTTATAATTCTTTACCCGTTTTTATATTGGAATGTTGGTCTTTGTCTTATGTTGTTTCCTTTATCCTATTAATTTGTAGGAATTTCTTCTAGCCTACTTGTGTGTTATTTGTCCCAAAGGTTTTACTTCAATTTGGTTTTTAAAATTATATTTATAATATATATGAACCTCTAAGTCTTTTTGAACTAAGGTGTTGTGGTAAAGAACCAGTCAGCTGGATTCAAACATCAGGTTTGCCTCTTAATTCTGTGTGTCCCTAAGCAAGTTTCATAACTGTGCTTTCACTTTTTCAATCTGTAAAATGGTTATAAGTACAAAACCTTAACTTGTAGTTTGTGAGGATTAAGTGAATTTGAAGCATGTAGGTAAATATGGATGCTTTATTTACAGTATCAGCCATTGTTTTCACATTGTTTTCAATGGATTAATGGATCCAGGAGATATATATATATATATATTTGAGTCAGGGTCACACTCTGTCATCCAGGCTAGAGTGCAGTGGCATGATTATGGTTCACCACAGACTTGACTTCCTGGGCTCAGGTGATTCTTCTACCTCAGCCTTCTAAGTTGCTGGAACTATAGGCATGCAACACCATGCCCAATTATCAAAAATTTTTTAAATATTTTGTAGAGATGAGGTCTTGCTATATTGCCTAGGCTGGTTTGAACTCCTGAACTCAAGTAATCTTCTCACCTCAGCCTCCCAAAGTGCTGGGATTACAGGTATGAGTCACTGTGCCTGTCCTGAACCCCATATTTGATAATTTGGGAGACTCTCCTCATTCTCAGCATTGTAAAGCATTCTTCTGTATTTTCTTCTAGCTATTTCATAGTTTTATTCTTCATGTTTTGGTTGCTACTCCGTCTGGATTTTTTTTTGCTTAAGGTGTGAGATGGACATAACCTTTTTTCCCCTCAAATGGATTGTCAATTGTTCAAAGCTATTTAGTGAATATGCCATTCTTTTTCCACTGACTTAAAATACTACAACTTGTGTTTGTATATGAGTCTTTAGTCTGTTTTATTGTTCTATGTAGTCTAATTGCACCAATGATAAAGTTTACTGTGCACTATAGTATGATAACTGTCATGGTAAATCCCTAGTTAATTCTTATTTTTCAGAATTTTCTTTCCTACACATAAAAGTTGCTTCTTCAAAATAATTGTCAAGTCAGCACTCCTAAAAATTCCATTGTTGTTTTTATTGATGTATTATTACATTTATAGATGACTCAGGGAGAAATAGCGCCTTTTTGTTAATGTCTTTTTTTCATCTAGGATATCGTGTATTGCTTCACACATTCTGTATTACTTTAACGTTCTTCTACAATCATGTTCAATATATATCTCATTACCTTCCAGCAATGACTTCTTGAGCAGCATCAGATTTGGATAAAAATATTTTCTGATCCTAAAAGAAATGTGTATAAAAACTAGGAAGGGATAAAGAGTAAGTGTAAGTGTGGTGATGGAACTGAGTGGTGTTGGGGGCCGAGAAGAAATGAATGGACATAACTTGTGTTTGAACATTAAAAATGAGCCCAAAATGATCCTGTACATATTCCTTTTCGTTGCATGGAAAAAGAGGAGGGAGTTCAGCATCATTAGTCATCGGAGAAGTTAAAATCAAAACAATATCCACAAGAAGATTATAATAAAAAGAAAGGAACAAGTATAGATGAGAATGTGGAGAAATTATTCCCCATATTAATTGCTGGCAGGAATGTAAAAAGGCAACGCCAGCTTGAAAAGTGGTTTGACAATTCCTCAAGAAGCGAATCATAAAGTTTCTCTATGGTCCCCAAATTCCACTCTTAAGTATATATTCAAGGGAAATGAAAACACATTCACAGAAAAGTCTTGTGCACAAATGTTCATAGAGGCATTATTCATAATAGCCAAAAAGTAGAACTACCCAAATGTTCATTAACTGATGAATGGATGGATAAGTAGGTGTTATTTTGCACTATAAAAATAATGAAGTACTGATATATGTAGAACATGGAGGAACCTTGAAAATATTATGCTAAATTTGAAAACTCTCTTACAAAAGATGACATAATGTATGACTCTGTACAATAATATGCAAAATAGATAATAAATGGAGATAGAAAATAGATTATTATCTGTCTAGATCTAGGAGAGGGTGAGGGAAGAATGGGCAATGAATGCTAATAGATACAGGGTTTTGTTAATTGGAAGGGAGTACAAATTGTTCCAAAATTAGATTGTGGGGAAGACTGAGCAACCTCTCCATATACTCTAACTCTAACATTGAATTGTACATTTTAAAGATGTGAATTGCATAGTATAAATTATACTTTAATCTGTCTTAAAAATAAGGATTACTTTATTAGAAATAAGTGATTTATATGCATTTTTCATACATAGTTTATTACTTGAAATGGCTACAGTTATGTTTATCTATTCTGTAAAGCATATAACTTTTGGTTAGATTCTAAATAACAACTTTTGAGAATATTCTGAAAGGCAAAGATGACAGTTTTGGTTTGTTTGAAATTTGTAACACTATGTCTCACTGGATAAGTCAAGTTTGTATGCAATATTAACTTAACAGATTTTTAAGTTTATTAGTAAATAAATTGCATAAAAATAAAAGTTTTAGCTAGTTTGCACACACAAAAAATAATTTTGCTATAAAGCTGTATCTGAACTTTTCATATTAGAGTAATTTGAAAGTCCATAAAATATAAAATATGCAAAAACAAATTCTGAGATTGATGATCAACATATGTTCTAGAATTTGATGAACTCCCCACGACCACCACCCTCCATGCCCAAAACCATGAACACAGAATAAATCTACTGGCGTTAAAAGAAAATATTACATAAAGAAATCAATTGTGGGTCTTTGAGAAATATTGTAAGACAATAGAAATAGAATATTACCCAAAACATTTACAGTGCAAACTATAACAATAAGATGAAAGAAATATACAAACTTCCTGACATCTTAAATGAGATAGAAAATGAGGAACATTGTAAGAAATGTTAATAGATTGTATCCTTGAACTGGATGGAACATTGAAATAGATATCTGCTTAGGTTATCTTCAATTTTCAGATTTCATGATTCTATGGAGAGTATTCTCTTTATAAGATGTGGTGAACATTTTAGTTCGAGCAGATTCCAAGAGATAATAAATTAAAGAAAGAACAGATTAATCATCATAAAATATATATTTATTCAAAGGCACAGACATAAAGATGGAAAAAAATAGACACTGAGAACCCTAAAATGGGTGAGAGAAGCAAGAGAACAAGAGTTGAAAAACTTCCTATTGGGTACTATGTTCACTATTTGGGTGATGGGTTCAATTGAAACCCAAACCTCACCATCATTCAATATAACAATATACCAGTGTAACAAAACTGCATGGTTATTTTTTCTTCTTCTTATTTTTTTTTTGTAGAGATGAAGCCTCACTCTGCTGCCTAGGCTGGTCTCCAACTCTTGGCATCAACTGATCCTCCTGCTTCAGCTTCCCAAAGAGCTGGGATTACAGGCATGAGCCACCTCACCCAGTTTATTTAAATTATCTAGTCACTGATGATAAAATTTATGTAAAAGGACATATCATTTGTTCATGCTTTTAGAAAAAAAAATCCCCTATCAATATACACATGTGGGTAGCTCACCTACATTTCACATTTGCAACTATGTCAAGTGATTTAAATGCCGAAGACAACTCATTTATAGCTTCTATACTTTCAACCTATGTATTTTAAATATATTTATGTTCATATGTACAAATTATGTTAAAGTAAATTTTTAAAATATAGTTAAAGTTAGCAAAGGGAACATTAAAAAATTTCTTGTTATACAGTCATGTGTGGCTTAATGACATTTCTGTCAAAGTTGGACCACATAAACAACTGCAGTACCATGAAATTATAATATCATATTTTGCATATACCTTTTGTTTTTTTTTTTGTTTTTGGTTTTTGAGGTTTTTTTTGAGTTGGAGTCTCACTCTGTCGCCCAGACTGGAGTGCAGTGGCCGCTCCTGGCCACCGCAGCCTCGCCTGCTGGGCTCTGGCGATCCTTCCACCTCAGCCTTCCGAGTAGCTGGAATTACAGGCATGTGCTACCACGCCCGGCTGATTTTTTGATTTATTGTAGAGATGAGGTCTCGCTGCCCAAGCGGATCTCGAACCCGCGGGCTCAGGCAATCCACTCACCTCAGCCTCCCAAAGGCGCGGGATTACAGGCTGAGCCACTGAGCCCGGCTACATATAACTTTTTTATGTTTAAATATGTTTAGACACACAAATACTTACCACTATAGTACATTTGCCTTCAGTATTCAGTATAGTAATGTGTCATACAAGTTTGAAGCCTAGAAAGAATAGACTATGCTATATAAGCCCAGGTGTATAGTAAACTATCTAGGCTTGTGTAAGTACAACTCTATGATGTTCACACAAAAAAGAAATCACCTAACAACATATTTTTCAAAATGTATCCTCATCTTTAAACAATGCATGACTGTATCTGTAAATGCTTCTAAGGCTTTTTCTAAACACATCACAGACCATAAGAAAAGATAATCATCCTTACAGCAGGAAGATACCTCCTTGTGACTTTAATTATCACTTTATAAAATCTATAGAGTCACTACCGGGCTTTATTTTAATTTTCTATTATGACAGCTGTTTCCATAACTAAGAATTATTAGTTTTTGTCAGCAGATTTGAAACTTAAAATTTACTACCCAGCAAGGCTGTATTAATTTGAATTTCATTCTCTTGAGAATTAAACAAAAATTTAGATATACCTCAAGTTACAAATAGATAAATATGACTAATTTCCTTAAAATACGTATTTCTGTAATGTCTACATTTATGTTCCAGGAGATGTGACAGAACTATCCAAAGAGTATATCGGTATTTTTGAAGAATATGACAAATTAGGTGGTGAGGCTGTAATATCTGGAATTCAAATATCTAGTGAACAAATGTATTAATACAAATGAAAACTTCTAGCCCAATCTTATTGACTATCATCATCATTCTCAATATTATCCCCTTTCTCTCATAAAGAGGAGTTTGAAAGACATGTATTGTTCAAAGTCAGTTTTGTTTTGTTTTGTTTGATTTACTGTAGAGATGAGATCTTACCAAGTTTTCCAGGCTGTTTTAGATAGAACCTATGTGTTCAGGCAGTACCCTCACCTCGACCTCCCAAAGTGCTGGTATTATAAACTTGAGCCACCACGCCTGTCTGAAAGCCAGTTTTTTTATTTTTATTTTTTATTTCAGCTCTGAAAATCTTTGGCATCTCCCAAATGCATAATGCATTATTGATATTAAAATATAATTAATTAACTTGAGAGTAACTATAAGATACCAAGAGTTAAACATTTATCTTACTAATACATGACTTATTATGAAAAAAGATAACAATAGCATGCCATAGTGCAATATTTCTTTTTAAGTAGGTGATTTGGTTTTTATAGTTTACCTTTTTTCAGAGAACATGTTTTGGTCTTAAACATTAAGTTATAAACCAGGTGCACTATTGACTTCAAGACAGAATAGAATAACTATCCAAGCATTAAATACAATTGCACCCACTGAATATAAAGACCAATTTTTCAGTCCTTACTCAGGCAAAACTATCTTTAGAATCAGTGGGAGTTCTTCCTAAATTAGGAATGAATTGGATTTAATAAACCCACAGCTGTGTCCATTTTAGCATTGCTTTTTCCCTAGGATTCTTCGTAGTTTTTTTTTAAATTTTAACTAATGAAAAACTGCTTTGTATTACAAATATAATGAATAATTAAACAACCAGTGACTAATTTTGACAGCTCTATTTCTGAAAGTCTTCTTGAAAAGATAATATCACTAGAGTAATGCACAACACTCATGTAAAAAAAAAAACAACAACAAGAGTTTAATTCAAAATCTAATATTTTAAATTACATTTTCTTTCTGTTTCTATGGCACCATTTTATGAGTGTCTTTTGGATCCAAGTAAAAAGAGCCTCTAGTCTAAAAAATATATATTTCAAGAAAATAAAAAATCTGGAATTTTAAAAAGGAAAATATATATAGACAATCTCGCAATAGCACCCAATTGATGCTCGAAATCTTCCCACTTTTTCCTCCTCTTCCTTTTTTCAGAGTGCATAGAAAAGAAAACGCAGTAATAAACCATGATTGCTTCCTATGATTATAAAACTCTAAAGGGAAAGCAATTTTTGCATTAATACTGTGAAAAATTCTTCTGAAATATCCAGTAACAGCTGTTTTAAATTCATCCACAGCAAATGTAGAAGTAAATACTTCTTTTGAAATTTTGACGATAAAAGGTTCATCTCACCAATCAGGCTAAATTTCCCTTCTGCAAATGTGTGTGTGGCTAAAATTAGAGGACTTTTTTCCAACTCTGAATGACATAAGCAACCACATTAACTCCCACACAGAAATGTGAACAAAAGTCGTTGACATTTCATGAATGGTCAAATAAATTATGACCATTCACAGGTAAAGTTTTAGTTTTACTCAAAAGTCAGTAAATGTTTCAACCTACAAAATAATTCCCAAAACAACTTAATGAAATAAGTATATGAATTTGGAACATTAATGAATCCTTGGAACGTTATTTCTTTTTTTCTTTTTTTTTTTTTTCTTTTGAGTTGGAGTCTCACTCTGTCGCCCAGACTGGAGTGCAGTGGCCGCTCCCGACCACCACAGTCTCGACCTGCTGGGCTCTGGCGATCCTTCCGCCTCAGCCTTCCGAGTAGCTGGAATTACAGGCATGCGCTACCATGCCCGGTTGATTTTTTTTTATTTATTGTAGAGATGAGGTCTCGCTGCCCAGGCGGGTCTCGAACCCGCGGGCTCAGGCAATCCACTCACCTCAGCCTCCCAAAGGCGCGGATAAGTTCTTAATTTAAATTGTCTGTCAAATCTCTAAAGTAAATCCAGAATACAACACATTTTTTTCCAAAATATAAAAAGATGCATTAAAAATTTGCCCTATATTTTTAAACCCCATGGCCATATTTGCATAGGTTACATACAGTTTATTTCCTACAAAATAAATACATTTTATAATATGATATAAAATAATGCATTACAATTACCATGGCTTGATGTATAGTAATCATGGATAAATTTTAAATGTTCTAAGTTGTTTAAAACAACTTAATAAACAAGCAGTGAATAAACATAAATTTATAAATAAATATTAAAATGAATAAACATGTTTTGTATATGATAATTATATACATTTTATCCAATCCAAGATAATTTGACTTTAAATTCCTTGAAAATAATATATGTATTTTTCACTCTGTCTAGGACCTAATTCAGTTACTAGAATTTAGCTAGTCCTCAATCCACATATTTTTTAATATATAAAGAATTTATGTATCATAAA
This sequence comes from Carlito syrichta, assembly GCF_000164805.1. NCBI lineage: Eukaryota > Metazoa > Chordata > Mammalia > Primates > Tarsiidae > Carlito > Carlito syrichta. Next base: position 719,905 of record NW_007259445.1, read on the forward strand.
GAAAAACAGCTTATTACATTTTAAAGTTAAATCCTGATATCTGCCTAAACATGATATCTGTTCATTCACTCATTTTTTCAGCAACCTCTCTCCCCATACACACCCACTCCTACAAATGTATGTTATTTATACTATATGTACACAGATAGGCATTTCTGTATACTTAAGAATAGAAACACGGCATAACAATTTGGGGAAAATAAAAAAGGACAAAGGGACACAGAAGTGGACTAGTATGGCATATTACTGATAGACAGAGTACAATTGAGTTAATAAAGTGTTTTCCTATTGCAGACTAAAAAACAAGAAAACAAGCTGACAATCATTTCCTCCCTTAAAAGAATATGAATTATGTGTAAGATATGAAAGTAGGTCCTAGTGATGTAATTACAACAAAATAATCCCTTGTCTAATAAAGTTTATATCGCTAATGGGGAACTTAAATTGTCTAGATATGCTAGGATTTTCATTCTGAGTCAGTGATGATCACTTAATACATTGCTGGAAATTTCTTTCCCTAGCAATTTCATAAAGCAATAAAAGAGACTTTCTTTGTATTTGATACCAGAAACCCTAAAAAAGAATGTTAACTATTGCCACATATGCAACCTTAATTTTCACAAAAGCATTTGCATAACATTAGTGCTAAATTATATGCTTCCAAAACTCACAACCAGAGGTTGAATTTTTTATTAGGATACTGATAATTTTCCGCATTAAAAGAATCCTAGCCAGGCTCGGTGGCTCAGCCTGTAATCCCGCGCCTTTGGGAGGCTGAGGTGAGTGGATTGCCTGAG